>NW_027305497.1:827500-1127500 GCF_039555335.1 Amphiura filiformis
TTCCGTAGAATTAATAAGGACATAATTATCATAATTAGGCCTACTTCTAATGACTAGCGCTTTCCAATTCAAACGGAATAAATAGCATGATTATATAAAAATTATAATTTGTCCTATAAGTATAGCATTTATTCCGTAGAATTAATAAGGACATAATTATCATAATTAGGCCTACTTCTAAGCTCAGACCTTTCAATTTCAAACGGAATAAATAGCACGATTACACATTTTTTATCCTATGAACATAGCATTTATTCCGTATTCCATAGGACCGTAATAATTAATTTTGAAATAACATTTGATTTCTTGTAGGCTTGTCCACTTCCAATTTAAATACGTCCATCAGAATAAATAAGCCCCCCTGGAACAAATAGGCCCGTCTGAAACAAATAGATCCGTAACCACTTCTTGCTTAACCTTCTTCCCCCCAAAACTCTCCTAGCCCCTCTTTTGCTGGAAAATATATCCCCCAAAAGAAATCCCCTTTTCTCGTCCGGGACCCGGTATTAATATAAACTTGTTTGCTATTGTATTATTTTTATTATGGTCAGACGCTATATATTAGTCCCTTAATAAGCCTGTATTGGTACTTTTTACGTGTTGAAACTCCATAGGACGGGCCTATTAAGGGACTAATATAAAGCTTGACGATATCCAACACACTTATATTAGTCCCTTAATAAGCCCGTATTGGTGATTTTAACGTGTTGAAGCTCCATAGGACGGGCCTATTAATGGACTAATATAAAGCTTGACGATATCCAACACACTTATATTAGTCCCTTAATAAGCCCGTATTGGTGATTTTTACGTGTTGAAGCTCCATAGGACGGGCCTATTAAGGGACTAATATAAGCTTGACGATATCCAACACACTTATATTAGTCCCTTAATAAGCCCGTATTGGTGATTTTTACGTGTTGAAGCTCCATAGGACGGGCCTATTAAGGACTAATATATAACGTCCGACCAAAATAAAAATAGCAAACAAGCTTAAATTAACACCCGCCCCGGAGGGGTGAGAAAAGGGGATTTCTTTTGGGGGATTTTATGACCAGCAAAAAAAGAGGGGCTAGGAGAGTTTTGGGGGAAGAAGGTTAAGAAAGAAGTGGTTACGGATCTATTTGTTTTAGACGGACCTATTTGTTCCAGGGGGGCTTGTTTGTTCTGACTGGAAAATTACACATTTTTGTGTAGCGATTTCAGGGGCCGCTTTGCATTGATTTGAATCATTTAATTCTGTTGCCTTGGATTATAATTTTGTCATGGATGCCCAAGAGTCAAGAAATCGCAGAATTTACAGTCTTTGGGATGACATACAAGATATAGTTGGAGCAGCAAGGCATTGGCCTAGAATTATAAGACGATTATTTTGGAGCAGGAATTTAACGCATTTTCAGAGAATTTTAGTTTGCTCTTTTTGTTATGTGAATGGTCTAAATCCAGTTGTTTTCCGTGAATGGGCTGATCTGTTACATTTATGCCGTGATCGTGCAGCAATAAATCACATTTCATCCCTTTTTCGACTTTTTGAATCAGGGAGAAATTACCGCCTGTATGCCTACAATATAACAATGGGTCGATATGAATACCTGGATGGTACAGTAAGACTGTACACCCACAGAAGCGATAGACGCTAACCATGTTAAACGGTAAGGAAATGCCATTGAATATACATGTACCATTTATTTAGCTAAAGCAGCCACTGTGCAAAAACACGCCATGTAGAGAAGCATGTACAAAACAACATGCAGGGCCGGCGTTGCATCGCCCCTTCGTGCTGATTGGTTGTAAGTTCAATCAGGCACAATTCCACACAGCGCAGTAGGTCGTTCAAGTCTGACAGTGCATGATCGAGTACACGTCCATGCATACTGACTTGGGCGCTTCGTGGATTTACTGCATGATCAACTTAAAACCAATCAACTTGAAGAGGCTGTGCATAATGAGAAATATTGTAAACGTTATGCGCAATGGATATGAATATTAAATGATGAAGGGTGTCAAGAAAAGAAATAGGATTGAAAAAAAAACGAAGAAAAGGAATTACAGAAGTGCAGGTAAGGGGGCTTTTAAGTTATTTTTACTCCACATATGAAATGTATTTATATTATGATTGGTTGTTTATATTAATATGATTGATCTTACCATCTTATTTATCACTTTAATTTGGTCATTATTTTGGCCACCCCTCCCTAATTTTGTTAAAGACCATAATTAATTCAATAGACCATTTATGGAATTTGTATAATTAATTAGCATTTCTAAAAAGGCAAGCCGTTTCTTTCGCTTTTCAAGCATCATGGACGCCGCTACAACAAGAGAAAGGGGTGGTTTTTTTCGTGATTATCAGGTTAACCCGGATGAAATTTCATTCAAGAGTTTCGAGAATGCTTGGACTTTCCATGCCTTTTTCCTCCGGGGACCATTCATATGGGTACCATGGCTGATAGCGCAGGGAATTTTAGCGAATAATGACCAGATGAAATGTAAAAAATGTGGTGGACCATGTTCTTTACAGAAGAGAGAGAAAAAGATAGACGGATTTACATGGCGCTGTAAGGAAAACAAAAATCACGAGACAAGCGTGAGACATGGATCATTCTTTAGCGAATCTAAGCACGCAGTACCTGATAAACTGTTGTTTGTTAAAAACTATCTTGATAAACTATCACTGAAAAGGTGTTCGCAGTTCTCCAATGTGGCATACAAGAGCACTGCAGTAGAGTGGGGCAAAGATATCCGCAATGTTTTTATGCAATACGTCAGAGAACAGGTAATCTCCAATAACATGAAACTATCAGGCATTGTCGAAATTGACGAAAGTCACTTCGGGAAGAAGCACAAATACCACAAAGGTAAAGTGACGTCAAAGATTGATGTGTGGATTGTTGGATTGGTAGAGAGAGGCTCGGGAAAGATCATCCTCTACCCGGTGGAGTCCCGTGACAAGGCTACCATGAATAAGATCGTTACACGCCATGTAGAACAAGGCTCTACCATATATACAGATGGCTGGTCCGGGTATAGTGGTTTGAATGGAATAGGTTATAGACATTTTAGTGTTATCCATAAGGATGGTTACACCAAGAGGTACCGAAACGCAGCGACAGGGGAAGTAGTGGAAGAGGAAGAAGAAGTGATAATAGTACATACAAACACAATCGAGGGGACTTGGCAAACTGCGAAGGAACATTTCAAAGTACGTCGAGGGGTAGAAATAAGTACATTTGAAGGGCATGTAGCTGAGTTAATCTGGCGAAACCACCACAGAGGAGACCCCGGAGATATATATGAAAGCTTCCAGTTTCTCCTGAATCACACCTACAATCATCAGGGTCCACCACCTGACTTGGATGACCAGGGCACCCTTTTCGACACATGGAAAGGTGTTGAGGATTCTGACAAAATTCACGCTGAATTACCAACCATATCCAGGATGCAGATGGCAGCAGAGCATGATCACCCGTACTCATCATCAGCCCCAGAAGACGATGCTCAACCAGGCTCTGAACCAGGATCTTCACCATCACCACCAGGTCCATCACCAGGTCCTTCACCACCACCAGGTCCATCACCAGGTCCTTCACCACCACCAGGTCCTTCACCACCACCAGGTCCATCACCACCACCAGCACCAGGTCCATCACCACCACCACCACAAGGTCCACCACCACCACCACCACCTTCGTCAGACTGCATCCCGTCAACTTCGGGCACTTCTGCAACTCGCGGCTACCGGCATCTCTACTGCCCTGCAGGATGGGTCGTTCACGAGTCATCAGATGAATTTCAAGAGGACAGGAAAAAACGGCCAAAAAAATTCCGACGCAGGCAACAAAAGCAAGGAAAGAAGAAGGTATGCAAGAATTTGCATGAAATATATCCATTGTCGTCGGACAGTGACTTTGAATAATTTTGACATTTTTGTTGTTACAGTATGCTGTTGAACTTTGAACTGATTTTCGTGATTGTTGGACTACAAATGAAGAAATGATCTGTTGCTGTTGAACTTTTTGAACTTTTAAATTACCGTGATTGTTAAAGTTGGACTTTACAAATGAAAGTGAAGAAATCATCTGTTGCTGTTGAACTTTGTTGAACTTTTTATACCGTGATTGTTGGACTTTACAAATGAAGAATGAACACTGAGTGAAGAAGGGGACAAAATTAAGGTAAGTGAATATAATTTATTATACCATTTGAAAATTCAATTTCTTTAATTAAGTTGTAAACATGTTAATTATTGCACAGATTAATATTTTTATTATGTTTGTACCCATCATCAAATAATGAAAATGTATTGAAATATGCATACGGCGCCCGATATTTAATGTCATCACGTCCAGCACCCTCTGCATGAACTCGCGTACTTTTTTTCAGTAAGCTAGGGAGTGCCGCCATTTTACGGGCCTATTAAGGGACAATGCCATGTGTTGTGTATGTCTGCAATCATAGATTGAATACGCGCTCTTTTCAGGTGCGAGTGATCAGCATTTCTTTGATATCTAATGTATGGCTCAATGCATAGGTCGGGGCCATAGGTACCGCGTAAACGTTATAAAGCAAAGCGATCTATTCAAAAAATGTATTCATCTATTGCTATGGTAGTTAATCCTGTTACATCATCACTACGACGGGGAATATTTGCAATTTGCAATGTAAACTGGAACTAGAAGGCTATATATTTGTACACAAATACGGCTATACCCGCATGTTATCGGTGTACCCAAACTTACAGTCCTTATTTGCTGAGGACTTAAAATAAAGAAATTGTAAAAAGTCGCCCAATCGGGCAGAAAATGTGTAAAAAGTGAAAGTCAAAGTCACAAGCTTTAATTGAATGTAGGTTGCACTGTCGTAGCACTTAAAATAAAGAAATTGTAAAAAGTCCCCTCCCAGGGGAGTTGTCACTCTTACTCTCCATAGGTTGCTGTTGTCAGTATCTCTTACTCACAGTGAGGCTATGCAATATGATTAGGGGGAAACTATTCAAGAGGGAGTATGTAAATTAAATGGAACAGCCATGTCAGAGGGAGTATGTAAATTATACGGAACAGCCTTTTTTGAGGCCATTTCAGAGGGAGTATGTAAATTAAATGGAACAGCCAATGGGTATGTAATTTAACTGGAACAGCCTTAACGCTTCACGCTGGTATTTCCAATTATGATATAATACGATCTGTCTGTTTAGTCCTACGTGTGTGGGGTGGATGAGTGTGTGGGTGTTAGTAACAGTATAATTCTCAGGTGCTATCTGTGTACATATGCTGAGCCCGGAAGCTGCTTTCTTTGATGAGAAACGGCCCGCCCTTTATTTTAACATTTGGGGCCATGGGGCCCATAATATTTGACTTATGAGGCCCATGTACATAATTATGTTGAAGTATAATTCTCTAGTGCTATCAGTAGACTCAAGCTGGCCACTGTAGCTACTTTATTTACTGAGTAACGGCCGGCCCTATGTTTTAGCGTTTGGGGCCCTGGGGCCAATAATATGTGATATATGGGGCTCATATGTACATATAACAATGTAATTCTCAGGTGCAATCTGTGTACAAACTCTGAGCCATAAAGCTGCTTTATATGATGAGAAACGGCCGGCCCTTTGTTTTAACATTTGTTGCCCTGGGGCCCAATATATATGACTAATGGGGCTCATGTACATATGTTGAAGTATGATTCGCAAGTGCTATCAGTAGACTCAAGCTGGGCATTGTAGCTGCTTTATTTACTGAGTAACGGCCGGCCCTATGTTTTAGGGTTTGGGGCCCTGAGGCCCATATTGTGTGACACATGGGGCTCATACACATATAACAATATAATGCTAAAGACCGTTTAGTGTACCAAATCTGAACCCTGTAGCTGCTTTATTTACTGAGTAACGGCCGGCCCTATGATTTAGCGTTTGGGGCCCTGGGGCCCATATAATGTGATATATAGGGCTCACATGTACATATAACAATATAATTTTCAAGTGCAATCTGTGTACAAACTCTGAGCCCTAAAGCTGCTTTATTTGATAAGAAACGGCCGGCCCTTTGATTTTAACATTCGGGGCCCTGGGGCCCATAATATTTGACTTATGAGACTCATGTACATATGTTGAAGTATGATTCTCTAGTTCTATCAGTAGATGTAAGCTGGGCACTGTAGCTGCTTTATTTACTGAGTAACGGCCGGCCCTATGTTTTAGCGTTTGCGGCCTTGGGGCCCATATTATGTAACACATGAGACTCATATATACATATAACAGTATAATGCTGAAGACCTATTAGTGTACCAAATCTGAACCCTGTAGTCATTTTATTTGCTGAGAAATGGCCGGCCCTTTATTTTAACATTTGGGCCTCTGGGGCCCCTAGCCTTGAACATCAGGGGCCAAAATGGGCAAAAGGCACATTTACAACTTAGGTCTCATACATGTACCACATATGAGCCCTAGTGCCCTTATAGTTTTACAGCTAGCCTTGTCAATCTGTTGCCGCTTATTTTAACATTTGGGGCCCTGGGGCCCATAATATATGACATATGGGGCTCATGTAAACTTGCGTATATAGAATACCCCTGGGGCTATCAGTGTACCAACCCAGGGCTCTGAGGCTGTTTCATTTGACGAGAAACAGCATGCTTTGTATTTTTACATTTGGGCCCCTGGGGCCCGTGACCTTTGACCTATGGGGCCAAGATGGGCAAAAGGCACTTCTACGGGTAGGGCCAATAAGTGTACTACATATGGGCCCTGGGGCCTTTGTAGTTTTAGCGCTAGCCTTGACAGAATGATGTGTTTGATAGGAAAAGAAGGAGGAGGAGGAGGAGAAGAAGATGAAACCACAGAATGGGAATATACCCGTCCATGCTTCGCATGCGGGTATAAATATGAAATTGACAAAGCTAACGTTAACTTTAATCACATACTGACGTATTCGACATTTTAAATTTTTTTGAGAAAATTGGTACATTAGTTTGTTATGTTCTACTTACCAAAAATCATGCCTCAAAGTGGCTTAATTAGTAAGATATTAATTAATTTAATTATGTCGTATTTGCAAAATATTGAAATGTCTGTATCACATAACGACGTATTTGCCGATCACCTATACTGCGCAAGCCCAGTACACCGTATCTGCAATTTGAAGAATTTGCCGTTTCACATAGTGACGTATTTGCGCGACTTTGTCATTGCGCGGTAAAATTGTTGTTTTGTCCTTTTCACACAGTGACATATTTGCGCAACTGTTTCACATTGTGACGTATTTGCACGACGTATTTGATTTAATATTGAGATTTTTGCCGAATAAGTTATGATCTGATAGTGATAATTGAATTACATCGAAAGTATGGTGTATTTGCATTACTTTTAACCAGGTTTTAATCGACAATAATGTTTTAATCAAGATTATGCAGCAAATGAAAATCGCTAAATTTTCAAATTCGATGCAAATACGTCAGTATGCGATAAGGCCGACGAATTGAGCCTTTTTAACTAATACATGTACGAGGGTTGGTCAATAATATCCCGCAACCTCTCCGCTCATGCATGACTTAGATGACTGTTACTTACGATCAATAAAGTTTGTACCTTTGTCTTTCAAAACGCACAACAATTTGTATCAGAGTACCTTTAATTACGTGGCTTTGAGGAACGTGTAATAAAAAGAAGCAGAAGTAAGGACCAAAGCAATTTATAAGCCTTATTTTTGGTATGAGGTAATCTGAGTATATTCAATTGATAATTGTGAAAGAAGAAATGTATCCGTCAACAGATGAGGAAAGGGACCGTCTTTGAACTTCGCCAAAAATAGGCCTATAACAACAAGCAAAAATGAAAAAAGTGAAAATCGCGAAAAAGAGCCCACACAGCAGAAGAAAGAATCCAAATTATCTCAAAAATAAAACAAAACCAAATATGGTTATTGGTATGGTATTAGAGATCATAGTCAGGACAATAGAATTTGTTGCAACAAAAATAGAAATATGCGCATGCGTTGATGGTATGCATGATTGAAAGTACCAAAAATGTATGAAAAAAGTAAAAATTCATCAAAAACGCTCTAAAAATATGACTAATACAAGGTTTGCGGAACAGTAGCTGTGTGAGTGAATTGCTATACCAAGTCTTATGCTAAAATTAGACACACCTTTCGAAATTCAAATTTCTTATTCAATCCAGAGCCTCTACGGTGTGCTACTTTAATTACAAAAACAAGACCTTTTGAAATTAAGGGTTCATTAAGAAAGAAATGTTTATGGTTTCACCACTGGGACCTCCCTTTTTTATAATCAGTAGATACCCAATCAAACCAGGTACCATTGGTTAAATTTTGTCATCGATTAATCTTTCTATCTATTATTATGTAAAGAACAATGGGTGATAAAGCCTACTAAAAATTGGAGATATTCAACACGATTTCTTTTCTTTAATAAAAATGGTATATGTGATGCGATCAAGCAAAATCAGTCGGAACTCGGAAATATTGATTTTGAGATATAGCCAAACAAAGGAAATATTTCCTTTTGTTTCCTTTTGTTTTTGAAACTCTTTAATTGCTCATATCTTTGGAACTGGTTGCTCAATTTCAATGGGGTTTCTGCAAAATGCAGCTTTGCAAATGCTTTTTACTATCATATAAGAAACTGAAAATTTAATATTTTCGAGTTCCGACTGATTTTGCTTGATCGCATCACATATGTCTAAAAAGAGTCCAGCATCATGCCTATGTTATCGGTCTACAAAGCTGCAAAAACAGTGCCAGATTCTATACTTTTATTCAAGAGATATTTGGAATTATGTATCAATACCTCAATTTGGCGTGAGATTTTCTTGACTACTTTTCACCATAAATCAAGCAGTGCCCATACCCTGTTGTGTTTATGCTAATGTCATTACGTAATCAAGCATTCAGCATCGCTAATACATATTCGTTTTGAAAGACAAAAGTACAAACTTGAATTTAGCGGAAGTAACAGCCATCCAAGTCATGCATGAGCGGAGATACACCATAGTTGCGGGAACTTATTGACCAGCCCTCGTATAGGCATATAACTATCATAAAAATATAATTGAAACGTATAGCTAGTTTCAAAATAATATGATAAGGAGATTGGCGCTGGGTCCAAACATAATCTTTGCTGAGAAGTATAGCGAGTTCGTTTATGTTTATTCAAACGAAGCGCCTAAATTCTTTTGTCTTGAAGTGTGACTGATAACTCATTTGACCAAACAAAAGGGAGACATTTTGATGCAACCGCTCACAAGCTCTTACACATGCCCTTCTTTTGATCGCCCACTGGTACACTTGTCTCGAGTTTAAGCGACAAGGCACTGTTGGTGCAGTAAACAATCAGACGTTCGTGTTGAAGTAAATTTAAGCAAGAAATCCAATCGATATATCTGAAGTTGTATTGAAGCAATTTTTTAAACTTCATTTCGCAAACTCTCTAATAACTCAAACATCACGTAATAATACTTGCCCTCTGCCAACTGATTCACACTCTCCGCAAACTGCGTTTCAATTGAATAGTTATAAATAATATCAGTAGGCGAATAGGCCCGCACACAAACACAATTTTGCAGACGATATTGCACTTCTAGCTGACAACCTCAAAGACGCGCAAGAACTGTTACATCTTGTTGAAGCTGCTGCACAGAAAGTTGGACTATCAATGAATGCCAAGAAGACCAAGGCAATACTGCACAAGGAAACTCCGTCTTCAATAAAAACACTGGACGGAAGCGAATTAGAGATAGTGCATGACTTCATATATCTAGGTGCATGGACTGCCAGTAGTGAGAAGGACTTCAACATCAGAAAGGCACTTGCTTGGAAAGCATGCAACAGCATGGACAAGATCTGGAAAAGTAATCTGCCAAGAGCTCTATAAAGATCAAGTTATTTATCACCACTGTAGAATCGGTACTAACATATGGCGTTGAAACATGGAAAATAACAACCAAAATGAGAAAAGCTTTGGATGGCTGCTATACCCGTCTCTTGCGGAAGGCACTAGATATCTCATGGCAAACTCACACCACCAATAAAGAACTATATGGGAATCTGTTACCAATCTCTGAGAGACTCAGGATTAGAAGGTTAAAGTTTGCAGGGCACTGTGCAAGAAGCGAAGAGGAAGCAGCTTCAACTGTTCTTATGTGACAGCCCAAACATGGAAAGAGAACAAGAGGTCCACCCAAGAAGGATTATATTAAGATGTTGGCAGATGATACGGGATTAACAGGCCCAGACATCAAAAATTGTATGCTAGACAGAGCAGTTTGGAGAGCCAAGAGTCGACATAAGCGAGTAAGCAAGCAATATCAGTAATCTTAATGCTTAATCACAGGCGATGGTTGCCATTATACAGGGTGTATCAAAATTAAGTATACAGTTTGAAAAATGCCGCTAGATTAAAAAGTATGAGGTCTTTGGTCAAAATTCTCTAGCTGATAACTAAATCAACATCTTGTCCTCCTACAGCTGAAAAATCACTGGCGTGTGACCATTAATAAGGATTTGGTGGCTACTTTTGTGAGCCGTGTACAAAAAGCAGTTGCGCGAAGTCAATTAGGTTTAAATGCCCGGTGCTTGTTATTGTTGTGCAGTCAAGAGATACATGCAGGTGTACAGATAATTTGTCCTCATTGTTAGGGTTCCAATTCTGTGCATGTGTGAGTTACATTTTGGTAAATCTGGGCAACTATCTCCTTACATATGCTAGGTTTTATTTGACAAGGAGAATAGCAACATTAAAATGGATACTCCACAGTACACGCCAGAGTAAAGGGCATTCCTTATTGCAATGTACCATCGCACCCAGAGTCTAGCAGAAGTGCTTCGGAGATTCCGTCAGCAGTACCCAAATGCACGCCCCCTTCACGTGTCGCTATTTACAAAAATGTTGCGAAGTATGAGATAACTGGAACGAGTCGTAATCTGAACAGAGAACATTGTGGTCGCCCCGAACTGGAAGATCTGCTACTAATATCCAAGCAGTCCATAACACTCTGCAGGCGGTGCAAGCAGGAGGTCAAATTAGCTGCCATCGAAATGGACTTGGAATACCATCTGCAACCTTTAACAGAATAACTCGTTTATGACTTGCGATCTCATCCCTATCAGACGATAAGGAGACATCAAGTTCAGCAAGCAGATCAACAACGTCGCACTGTGTTACGTCAGTAACTTCTTGCCCACCCTCTACGTTTCCTGGAAGATTTCATCATTGGCGATGAAGCAGAGTTTGCAATAAATGTTTTCACAAGTCCTCCTGATGAACTTCAGAGACGCATAATTACACAAGTTGACATTCTCAGGCAGGACAGACATCTCATTAGACGTGGTGTGAACGCCATGTTGATAAGAGCCGAAATCTGCATACAGAAGAATTGTGGGCATGTGGAAGACTACGACTAAAACTGTCAATAACTGTAAACAGTAAAGAAAGTGGTGAGACTTTTTTGTGATTTGTATGTTGTTTTGATTTTGATTGACTTCGCGCAACTGCTTTTTGTACTCGGTTCACAAAAGTAGCCACCAAATTCTTATTATTGGTCACACGTTAGTGATTTTTCAGCTATAGGAGGACAAGATGTTGATTAAGTTATCAACTAGAGAATTTTGACCACATATCTCATACTTTTTAATCTAGCGGCATTTTTCAAACTGTATACTTAATTTTGATACACCCTGTATCCTAAATGTTGACCTTGTCATCGGTTTATAACGTAAATACAAAAGTTTTTCAATTCATTCCAAATTAAAATCATATTACCAATCAATTATTTTATTTTATTCTATACCGACCTGATATGGTATGTTGCCACATTGACTGTTGCCAGCTTGTCATTCATCGTATGCTTTTCTTTTATGAACATGGTGCGATTATTTATCATGTTTTCATATCATCAGGATAATAAATTGTTTCATATCCATGAATGTGAAAGAAAATCAAACGCAATGATAATTTAAACAACTACGTAATACCAATACTTACCTCCTGCCGTCTGATTCTGACTTTGCGTAAACTGGCGTTCAGTTCCATTAGACCGTAAACCAATATAAATTGTGTATTTAGAATAAGGCAACAATCCTTCTATTATAGATGCTCTTGCACTTCCTTCCCCGTCAAAAGCAGTTATCAATTGCTGGGGTGATATTTCTTCACAATTATCCTTATTTGTTAAAGCGTATCGTACTATCACTTCGCCAGGACAATCTGGTGCATTAGGATCCCATTTCCAAGTGATGCTGAATGACGTTGCTGGATCTCTGTTATATGTGATAGTTGGATCGTTGAAACATGATTCTAAATGAAAAAAAAACGTTATTACTCGGTACTTATTTTGTGTTAACAATAAGATAATAAAAAGATAAAGCTATTTTGTACATGGGTGGGAATGTGTGTATTTAGTTGATTTTCATTGTAAACAGTGGACACTTTCAGGAATAAATACTCAGTAACACCAGACACAAACGAACCGATGACATCCTCAGTTTTTAAACCCTGATCAATAGAAGGTAACATCCGTTAATATGCATATACGACCATTTAACAAAAGCCTCGGTTAGCGGCCGTAATACCTGTCCTCGGTCTCTTGGAAATGTCAAAGGTGTACAAACAATTCTAGTGTGGCGATGAGGGCTCCAAATGTTTAAAACGAAACAAAGCGCTGACCGTTTATCAGGAAATAAAGCAGCATCTGGGCTCTGAGTTCACTGACAGCACTAGAGCATTATACCTAAAACATACGTACACGAGACTCATAGGCCAAACATTATAGGCCCAGGGCCCTGAATGTTAAACAAAGGGCAAACTGTTTATCAGTAAATAAGACACAGTTTCAGAGCCCCGACTTTAGTACACTGATAGTGCTTGAGTATTATATATCGAGGGTACATAAACCCCATAATGTTTAGTATTATCATGATTATAGGGCCCTAGGGCCTAGATTTTTACAAAAAAGATAAGGTCAAATCAAGCAGTTCTGGGCTCTGGTGAATTGCTAGCCCTTGAGCATAATACATTGGCACGGGTATGTGAAGCCAACAGATCTAAAATATTATGGGCCCTATGGCCTAGAATGTTAAAACAAAGGGCCGGCAATAAAGCAGCTTCAGGACCCTGAAGCAGAAGGCATAATGACCCCTAGATGTACCGTTTGGTAGTCTCTACCTCAAATGTCAAAAGTCACTAACTAGACAGCAGCAAAACTTTATAGACAGTGTCAACACAATGACTTTGTATTGGGTGTTACATATTTCTTCAACACGTTTTCTTAAAAACGCTTAGAGCCCAATCAGCTGGCATCGATTTGATCACCCGTCTTGTTTCAGGATTCTGACAGGGTCTATCCTATTCATAATTCAACAAATTATTTCTTACTCGCCAAAGCGCATTGGGGTGAAAATGCACGTTTTGACCAAAAATCTCCATTTTGTTTGCGTGTGGCATCACTCTGCTCTGTTATTTTTGAAAGAAGAGGCATTTGGAGGTATTTCGTCTCGAACCGGAAGTGACTCCTTAATGACCATTGACCCCAAATAAAAAAATACCACATATAACAACAATTTATTTGTAAACATATCGTCACTCTGTTATGTTTTTTGGCTAATAAATTGTTGACGGTATTTCGTTTTAGACCGGATGTGACACCTTAACGACATTTGACCCCAAATAAAAAATATACACTGTGCAACAGCAATTCATGTGTGAACATACCGTCGCTGTGATGTTTTTCTTGGATAATTAAACTATATGAAGGTATTTGGTTTAACACCGGAAGTGACCCTTAATGACCTTTGACCCCTAATCTATTTACAATGCATGTGTGCAAGTGCAACTCTGCTACGTTATTTGTGGCAGAATAAGCATTTTGAAGGTATTTCGTTTTACACCGGAAGTGACCCCTTAATGACATTTGACCCCAAATCTGTATGGAGATTATAGACATTAGATAATAACAATGCATGTGTAAATTTTGTGGGAAAAGAAGCATTTCAGGTGAAATAACGTTTTTGACCCATGTATGACCTTTGTCACAACTAGATTCACATCACATGTATAGTCGTTGTTACTGATGATTGTGACTAAATTAGGTCAAAGCATTAATTACCCAGATAAACAATCGAGTATACAAATGACAATTAACTACATGTAAACCAGTTGCCAATCTGAAAATGCTGCAGGCTAGCTCAAGTGATTTTTCTGAAATCCAGGTCACGTCACTGGAACCTTAGTCTGACATCAGTTAGACTTATCAAATTTTGGGTTCATCTGTGCTTTACTCTAACACCGTAGTCGAACACTATTGTGTGAGTTTCTTTACCTACTTTAATATAAAATCAATAATTCATGCCTGGAGCCAAATACCATTATATCTGAATAGTGATGATTGACATTTTTTCACAGGAGGACATGAATACAAACACAGAGACAACTACGGCACCATTATGCAAGGTCACGTGATTTAACACATGTTTTGACTTCAAATACGCTTTTGTATTTCATATATTTTACTTGTCATGCATTTCCTTTGTAGTATTGACAGTAAGTCTTAATTTCGACATTATTGTAGAAAAAACCATTCCCTTATCAAATTAGAAGACTTTCTTGGAAAAACAAAGCTGCTGCCTGATGCGATCCACTTCCGGCCGGTCTAACCGTGCTAGGGGCGTTTTTACTCTCTTCAGCATGTTCGATTCCCTAACTTACGACATCATAATGTGGTGACCTTAATCACACGTGGTGATGTGAATTATTCATAACTGATCTATACCTTGCCTCATTTTGTAAAGAGCAAGCCAGCAAAATTTATCCTAGGTTTGCGTTGCTAATACAAAATGCATTTAGTGTCACCCCTGGTCCTGATGAGGTTGTTGATCAGAACATCCTCCAATCGTGCTCTTACCAGTTAAGCATCCGGAACCTGTCCATCCAGAGCAGCAGTAGTATCTCACACGGTATTGATATCTTTTCGTGTATACCTGTGAGTAGCATACGTTATATCCAGTACGGTATCTGTAGGTAATGATTTTGACAGCGTGAGAAAAGTGAAAAAGTCACACGATATTTTGTGCAAAATTTTCCGACACATAAGGGAATACACCTTTTTAAAACTTTGTTAATATAGGAAAGTCGCAACAACATAAATGGCTTGATTAATTTAACATAATCAAACGACCCTTTATTATTAATATCATGCTTTAATTAACTGTGTATTGAATAGTTTATGCATTTGGGAAACTGAGTGATATATTTACACACATTGTATAATATGAAAACGCTAAAATTTATGAAACAGGCTATTATTTATATATTTATGTGATTATTCAACATATCTACTGATACATGACGAGAGCTATAATTTGCAGATAAAATAAAAAATCGCTCAT
This sequence comes from Amphiura filiformis, assembly GCF_039555335.1. Lineage (NCBI taxonomy): Eukaryota > Metazoa > Echinodermata > Ophiuroidea > Amphilepidida > Amphiuridae > Amphiura > Amphiura filiformis. Next base: position 842,893 of record NW_027305497.1, read on the forward strand.
TTCCAGACGAAGTAAACAAATTATATGTATTATTAAAAACATTTGAAGGTTTATGTTAATTACTATATATTGTGTGTGCATAAAGACTGTAGTAGAGTATTATATAGACTAGCAAATTGACGGTCCGTCAACCTACTCAATCTACTCAATCTCAACCCTTCATCTGTACATGAGGCGCAGAATTCCACATGACCATGAGGATTTTAACCCTAACGAGGAACGTGCTTTTTTTTTGCTATCGGAAGGCAGAGAAGGAACGAAAAAGGAGAGAAGATGAAGAAAGATGATTCCACTTGGCGCCCCAGGGAATTGACCTTGGGACCCCTCGGGTGCCACGCTCACGATCAACGACCTCATGCCATGGGGGAATCGCTTGCCCGGCCAGCGATTTGGTGGGCATATATATGACTTAGGGTGATTGCGCAATAGTATCACGACTAATGCATGCATGCGCAGTGGTTCTCCGTGTAAGATTTTGTAAGATTTATATTGGTTAGGGTTAACAAACACTAGAGGAAGTTTTGGATGAGAAAACGGACATTTTGATGAGAAACGGCCAAAATGGTGAGAATTTAAATTTTCTCATTCTTTTGGATTCTTTGGCTTTTGATTTGCCTTCGCATTGATACACAGTGGTTGAATTATAAGAAACTTAACATGGATTGCCGAAATTGGATAGCTATAATATTAACAACTTTAATTCATTTTTATGCAATATCAGAAAGACATGATTAAGTGATGAGCTTGTAGCTGCTAATTTTTTATATTGTGAAATATTATGATTAATGTTTTTAATCTTTGTTTAAAGTTAAAACTTTTGCAATCATTTTTCATAACAATATTTGAAGCAACAGCTTGTCCGAAAGACTTTGATTTCTGCAATTGGAAGCTTCCCAGCTTTAATTCTTTATGTTTTAACATTTTAACTTTCCAAAGAACATTTGAGCCAAAAATGACAATGATCAAGTGCTTACAGCTATACGTGTGATTTTGGATATAATGCATTATTATGTTGATGTTTTATAACATTGACATTTTACAATACCATTTTTTGGAAATATTCCAAAACCATTAATGTGCAAGAAAACTAACTTTTTAGCCATGTGGAAATTCTTCATGCAATAATTCTTTAAAGATAATTATATCAATTAACATTAACGAAACAAGATTTAATAACAAGTACCGAGTATCATCTTACATGCAAGCTTTCTTTTTTATTTCGTACAGTATTTTCAAATTTGAAGAAAACCTAATTAAATGTTTTGCTAGAAACAGATTGTTTAAGAAGAACAAAAAGGATTTCACCGAACAAAATATAAAGCCCACTGAGTGCACATTGTGTTGAGTGATCTTTTTCAAACTTGGAATGAAGTTACTTGACGCATGCGTTATATAATCGCTCATTTCTTCGCAATCAGTCCACTGATTCAAATCAAATTAGCGTATAAGATGCAAAATAAGATGGGCAACACGTTACTTTTTACATTTTTGGATTCTGATGCCTATTTCTCGACAAGTTCAAATTCATTAACCCCGGTAATTGTTTATGGGACACCTTGTATATCGACTAAATTTTGTACTTTTGAGGGTGCTGAATAATAATATTTAACTTAAACTTTGGAGAATTGTGGGGAACTATCGCTAGAGGGCGGTTTTTTTTAAAATGGCCGCCAAAATACCATCAAATGAATGGCATATTCTGCTCACTGAATGTCAGATATTGTCCTCATCTGCTGCCAATGAAGTGATATACTATACCCTAAGGACAAGAGCATTCATTTAACAACAGGATCTGTAGAACCCTGCTTCACACACGGAGGTATCTTATTCGTGGAGGCGCAATGGATTACATAACGCATTGTAACTTTGTGCCGATTTGAAAATCCACCAAGCTATTCATCGAGAGGTACCTTTTGTTCAAGACAAAAGAGTTCTGCCATTAAATCGGTAACTAACCTGACAGCGTATTGACGCTTTACCAGGCAGGCTACTGTCAATAAGTGATCAAAAGAATGTCATGTGAAAGCGCCCACTTGACTGAGAGGTACCTATTGTCCTGATTAAACCCAAGGGTGTGACTGAGTGTTCGCCAGCACACAAAATCACACTATACCGTCGAAGTACAATTATTTACGACCCATCTTTATTTAGGCACCTCATTTAAATCAATACAATAGAGTTATTGATCGATTACCGTAACAACGTGCCATAGCTGCTATGTATATAGGTCTATCTGTGTCACTACATGTATCTACAATTAACTCCTTCGCAGTAGGCTTATATTATGTTGTTATCATGGTTATAGGCCTGTTCAATGAAGTCAAATGGGTTTCTTAATATCACGAATATCCATTTTAAAGGCCAGTAGAGGCAATTGAGGTAGTGAAGGAGTCGAGGGGTGAAAAGTGGAGAAGCGGATGTGTGATCGTGATTGTAGGGAGGGGAGGAAGACAAAAAGAAAAAAGAAAGGAAGATGGGTGAAGGAGAGAGAGAGAGGGAGACGGAGAGCGATGGCGAAATCAACCTCATATTTGGCCATGTTAGCCACAAAATGCCACTTTTTTAGTACTTCGCGCGAATTTATTCCATTTTGTCCCATATTTCAACAGTTTAGTTTCAATAGGCCTGGTAACATTTTTCGCGCGCCACTGCTAAAGTGTAGGAATAAGAAAGAATAAGTGCAGAGAAAGGAAAAGAAAGTGATGAATAAAGAAAATAATTATTATTAACAGCACTAGGCAGCCATTTCACACCTGCCAAACACAAGTCACCCAATTTCGAAAGCTGGACGTTGAATGTACACTCTCATGAATATTGATTGGCAACATTTTCCAATATGTCAGCGCTCTAATCGGAAACAATAGAACAAAAGACACTGCAGAGCGTTGGCTTCACATGCCATCAGCTTGAAGCCAGTGCACTTTTCTTCCACGCCACGTGCATTGTACAACAGCAAGGTACCTCAATACCATAGATGAAAATTAAAGAAACAAAGTTTGGATTAAACCATGGCAAGCAAGTGGAACACAAAAGGTCATGGCGAATAAGTATTTTTGTTACATTTTATGTTTTAGCATTGAAAATAAAAGAACAAAATTGATATATTATACTTGCTATATGCCACTATAAATCGCAGAATGGCATTTATTGTATTTTAGCTGTCATTTTTCAACCAGCCTTATAGCGAGAGTTCCTATGATTCCTCGAGGTTGGACCCAATATCCTTATTCAGTACCCAAGATGCATTATACATATACGCTCTACAGACGATATAAAGTCCAAAATCACATTTTTACGGCATTGGTTTCATTAAAGAGCTTGAAGAGTAAAGAATTTATTTTAAGGCATGTAGCTGTTACGGTGACACTCTCCGTCGAGTTTTTCGATAAATTCATTAATTTCTCAAAAAGTAAAAATAGCAGTTTAACAAATAATAGTTCAAATGAAAGCCATTATTGGGGGCACAATTATCGTATCATTAATATAGGTCTGACACCAATTAAAACATGTGTTTTGATGTCCCAAGTTCATAGTAAAATATGCTCACGCTCTTTTTTACAGATGGCCTGGAATTTCATATTTCGGTTGCAGCGATTGCCCAAAAATAAGTGGTATGCTTATGAAAAGCGTTTCCGCTTGGAATGTAGATAGTTATTGTTGCTATTACTGTTCGCGATTTTAATTTATGCATTCTTTAGCCGACAATTTTCAATGCATTTTACACACTCAAAATGTCGCTCGCGTAAATACTGATATTTTAAACAGTATCCGTTTTTAAACGAAACTACTGTCCACATTAGTTCCCAAGACTTTGATGAAAACATAGATACCAAATCAGACTGCATGTGACGAACAGATTTTAAATTAGAATTGAAAGAACCAGCGTATGCCCTATGAAAATGCTGTTTCGTAATAAATCGCGTTGTGATAAAAGAGGGAATTTTGGACATCCTTTTGGCTGTTTTTATACCAAGGAAATGCGTGACCTACCCCAAACTTCTCATGTAGCCTTGACTTAATGTCCGTGACTGTTTGATATTATTGAATTTAGACGATTTGAACTATTTACTTACATTTAACCCGATGTTTGGCCAGAGAATGTTGTATTATATTCCAAAAATGGCGACAGCTACAGACTCACTTTAAACCAGTAAAAAGGACACGTTTCTGCTCAGATGTTTCAGAGTTTGAGACCATATATTCACGGTTTTCCTATTACAATTCAAACCTATGACAAATTTGGCTGGTTTGCGATATGCGATTTTTCATCCTGATGTAGTAGTGATGTCAGTACAGTGAGCATTTAATTGGGCACAGCCAAATAATTACTAGCGTTCGGTCAAAGCGCTGGTGTACACATGCACACGCTTAATACGCCACATAGATGCGCGAACGAAACAGCTGCTTCAACGCGTTGACGTTGACTGCCACATCAGGGTGAAAAATGGTAGGCCTACATGTATGACTATAAAACCTCAAACACGCCCCTCGATAAAGGTTGGCAAATGAAGGAGGCGGCAGTTTAGCGAATATGCGAGTGCAAGCGCCGCCCTAACCGTGGAAGGTTTCCGCATACCGAATATAGGTTTATATCATGGCCTCTAGGCCTCATGGTTTATTTTTCGAAAAGAAAGCATAATCAATTGAGAAGGGAATGGATATTGCCATAATAATATCAAAGTTAATACTTGTCGTCCATAACAAGAAGGAATGCATCACGATTGTATAATATCCAGCTTTGGTATTTCATTTGATTACACTAAACATATGAAGCTTTATCTTTACTAGATTTATGCACTGAACATTTGCAGACCAGGCCTTCTACATGTAGTGAGCACCACATTAGATTGTGTTTACAAGAAATATTTATAAAATAAATAAATAACATGAATCCATATAAGATTTATATAGTGCACCAGAGGATACAAAGCGCTGTAATTTCGCTGCTACTAGTGAATTATCAGAATCAGATATCATCAACTATGCCGATTGTAGCCGATTAGATTGTAACATCCACTTATTATCTCAGCAGTTCCCCAAAGTCCATTGGATGAAGAAAGATGTGAGCGGTATGAATTAATAAGTGTCGCCTCCTAGAAATATCCTAGATCACCAGCTTGGATGATAAAATATTATCTAGAAACACACATCTGTTTTTCAAGGTCTCCCTTTCATCTATTGACCTTAAAGAAAGGATTAAAATTATTGAATAGAGTCCATGACCTGACGCAACGCATTATTAATGAGTAGCTATTAGGGACAGTCATGATGTTATGGTTGAGCGAGCAACGTATGACCACTACACAGGTCAATGGCCTGATTGCGATCTGGCGGGTTTTTAAAAGCACGGTCCCTGAACTACGGTGTACCATGAGGGACATGCAAACTTAAAATAATTTTTCACATACTCATATATTTTTTTGCAATCTTTACTGACTTTCTACAAACTCAAATATTTTTTTTACAAACTCTAATAATTTTTTTACAATCTCAAATAACTTTCTACAAACTCAAACAATTTTTTTTTTTTTTTTTTATTTTTTGCAAACTTTCGACTTTCACGAGAGAGCAAGACTCCCAGCGAGACTCAGGCTATCGAGATTGAGTCTATGCGCGATGCGATATGATTTTTTTTTTTTTTTTTTGTCTTAGACCGCTCGGCCACACGACTTGTTGGTATCCATCTTGAATTTTTTTAACATATAATCGCAACCTCAACATAGGCTTACCACGTGGCAAGCAAAGGCAGAAAACGTACCATATTTTGGAATTTTATTTGCTTAAAAACATTAATGTGTATTAATAGCGCCCAATTGTTGTTAAGGAGACTGTGTACTCTCAGACATGCATGTAGTAAAAGTGCAATAACTTTGTAATTATTCGCACAAGACATATAAAAGTATACATTTTTATGAAGGCAAGACATCAATAAATCTTAATATAAATACAGATTTGGGGTAAAAAACAACAATTCTGAAGAAAATCACAAAAAAGTGAGTTTTTTGCAATTTTTTTTAGGTAAAAAAAAAAAAAAAAACACTCTTTCCAAAATATTTTATTTTGTTTTAGCTCAAACTTGAGGCTCCATTCCAAAAACGGTTTTTTATATTTTTTTATATCAATTGGCCTTATATTTTGAGATATTGACCATATAAGACATCAAATTGAACTTTTTAAAATTCACAAACGCCTTTTTGCACAAAATGATGCCTAAAATCGGAAATAGACCAAAATATAAAAAAATGAGAAACCGTTTCTTGAGTCAATCGTGCTTTTTACGATGATCATATTTGCTTACCTAGATGCTGTATTTATTGAGTTATCGTGTACCTAAATCGTCATTTTACCGAGAAAATGAACATTGAAATAATGGCCGTTGAAGCTTAAAGTGGTCACATTTTGCACTTCCATCGAATTTCACAATGTCTAGAGTACACAGCCGCGTTAAGAGGCGCACCATTTGATTTCCAAGGGGCATGGGAGTTTTTTGAAAAAAAATTTCGCCCACTAGTGAGACGAAAAAACAACTTCGCCCACTAGTGAGATGGAATTTTTTTCCTCACTGGTGAGTAAAACAAATTTCTCCCACCCAACTTTGTATAAAGGTATACATTATAATTGAAAAATAAATAAATAAATAAATAAAGGCGGTGAAAATAAATCCTCCCTTTGGAGGCGATAAAAAATACAAAAAAAATTCTGCCTGACCCAAACTCCCATGCACCCCTGAGAATCTAATGGTGCGTCCCCTGCGTGATCTAAATACAGAAATCCGACAATAAACGGGCCTCTACATGCACAATACATTATATTAAAGTTTGCAACAACAAAAATTAAAGTTTGTAATAATTATTCGAGTTTGTAAAAAATAATTTGAGTTTGTAAAAAATTATCAAAGTTTGCAAAAATTATTTTAAGTTAGCATGTTCCTCATGGTACACCGTACTGAACATAACATATCCGTGGGCATATGACCGAAATTCTCGCTATTCGCAATAAGGGCGCCGCCAGCGGTTTGCGATGTAATCGTGATGTATCATGGGAAAAGGTCGACATCCAAGTCCGCGCAATACGAATATTACCATGCTATTACATAGGAACACGTGACCATATTTTTTAGTTTGTCAAAATAAAGGTGTTACACGCGAATCGATACTCAATAATACTTAATAATGTGATTTGAAATGTGCACAATTAATTTTTTCTCTATCGATTTGCGTGTAATACCGTTATATTGACAAACTAAAAAATATTGTCACGTGTTCCTATGTAATAGCATGGTAATATTCGTATTGCGCGGACTTGATGTCGACCTTTTCCCATGATACATCACGATTTTCCCATGATACATCACGATTACATCGCAAACCGCTGGCGGCGCCCTTATTGCGAATAGCGAGAATTGCCTAGCAATTGACGTCTCATGTCAACACAGTCTATAGTGTGATTAGAACATTATTGTCTGGTGATCATTATAGTATGATCAGTACGAAAAAGCCAGATTTTCAAAAATTAAAAGAACCACTTTTTAGCGGGAATTTTCGTAAGTTACACAGCTGAAGTTATGAAAGGGTTGAAAGACTACAATATTATGGCATAAACAAGAATATGTTCGATTGGTCTTTATTCCTATAGGCTGTACCCTTAATATAATATTACTTTCTTTTCTTTTACAGACGTGTATATCGTTCGTTTTTGTCCCGAAGTCATTTATCCCGGCCAAAAACTGAACTAAATGCAGAGCACAATGTCAGCCAACACCTGCTATATGATAAATATACAGTTAATGAAACAAATGCCGTAAAAGTGTGATTTTTTGACCGTATATTTATATACATGCATCTTGAAAAATAGAGGTCCCCACATGTCAATGAGGTTGGTCCCAAATAGTATTATTCAGCCTCCTCAAAAGTACAAAGTTCAGTCAATATATTCCATCAGTATGCTATTCTAGCCTAGATTGTCATGAATTTAATTGTATTTTGGCGGCCATTTTAAAAGACGCCATCTAGCGAGAGTTTACAACATTCAGAATTTTCAACAAAATTCAAAATCCTATTTCTTACTCGCCAAAGTGCTGTCATGGGGGTGTAAATTTTGGTTTTTTTTACCAAAAACCTCCATTTTAAAAGGGAAATCCTCAAAATCACTATTTTGATCATTTCATCAGTATTTGGTAAGCTAATGATGCCTTTTTGGTGTCAAATTAAAAGTACGCAAAACTGTTTACACAAAATCATGCTTTTTACCATTTTTGGTTTTTTGAATGTTTTGAAATCTTTAATGTGCCTTAAAATATAGTTCTGTATGATTAGTCTAAGAGACATTCTTAAACACTTGAGAACGTTCCTGCAATCTTATTGGTTCTTACCCAGCTTTACCCGTGTGATATGACACGATATCACACGGGTCAGTGCGTGTGCGTCGACGCGATACGCGTACTCGCTATTTGGACCAATCGGAGGCGCACAGCAACAACGGGACTGATCGATTTTAGGCCCTAGGTAATTCCTTGCAAAATGTGGGATTTAATTTGATTAAAATTTGTATGATATTTTTATTTGAATTGAAGTGTTTAAGAATGAGAATAAAGGTATTGTTTTTAGCCGCTGTCGTGCATCTATCGTCTCATATAACACGGGCGACATCATTATTTTTGGCGTAAACAACTCGGCTTCGCCTCGTTGTTTTACTTAAATAATGATGTCGCCCGTGTTATATGAGACGATAGATGCACTCCAGGGGCTAAAAACAATACCTTTATTCTCTAAATATACTTTTGATTAGAAAAATGTCTTTTTTCATGAAAATTTTACAAACAAAAAAAAACATTTTAAATTGAAAATTCTAAAAATCACTACTTTAAGTATTTGGGGTATTGGTGTCAGATAAAATCTGTTTAACTTTAATGTAACTGTTTATGACAATCAATTCGTAATCCTTTTCATATGAAGTACTTTTAGTGTTAAAAATTGGGCAAAAATCATGCTTTTTACCAATTTTTATTACATTTTGGTTTTTCAAATGTTTTGAAATCGTTAATGTAAAAATGTATAGTTAGCCTAAGAGACAATATCCTTCTGATTACATGCTTGTGTCCCTTTTTTCATGAAAATTGTGAACTTAAAGGTGCGAAATGCAAAATGAAATGCGAAAAGTCACTTGACAATTTTAGCAGTATTTGGTAAGCTATTGATGTCTTTGTGGTGTCAAACTAAAGCTGTGTAACTGTTCATAGCAATTAATTTGTAATCTTTTTCATATGAAATACTTTTAGTCTTAAAAGTACAAAATATTGGTAAAAATTACGCTTTTTACCCATTTTTATTAATTTTTGGTTTTTCATTGATTTGAAATCTTCAATGTGACTTAAAACATAATTTTGTATGGTTAGCAAGAGACATATTTTTTTCCCTGAAAATATAGTGAAAGGGTGAATAAAAGGGTGAGAAATTTTAAAAGGAAAATTCTAAATATTGATATTTGGACAATTTTATCAGTATTTGGTATTAAAATAGCAATATCCAAATGATCAGTAGACTTCGGTTGTATATATAAATGCGCTTTTATAAATGCGCACGTGACCAGTTGGCTAGCGCCATATTTGCATTACATCACTGTTAATCACTGAAATGGCGACCATTGAAAGAGTGGCTACATTTGTGACCTTGTTTCGTGGCTAGCACTGGCAAGGAACATTGGCTGGAGGTTCGATGCTATAAATTTGCAAGGATAAATCATGGCAAAGGATCATGATTATTTCACAGCACCCCCCATGTACAAACATAACTAATGTTTATTTATTTATTTTTATTTATTTATTTATTTATTTATTTATTTATTTATTTATTTATTTATTTATTTATTTATTTATTTATTTATTTATTTATTTATTATTTATTTAATTATTTAATTATTTATTTATTTATTTATTTATTTATTTATTTATTTATTTATTTATTTATTTATTTATTTATTTATTTATTTACTTATGCGACGAAAAACGAAAAGCCTGTTCTATTTTGAACAAATTGGGAAACAATTTTTTTTGTACAAATGAATGCCGACCCCAAATTTCGGAAATTTCAGGACAATTTTCTCAAATTGAAATTTATTTACAGATTTTTGTGATTTTTTGGGTTATTTAAAAAATTTTTTTAAAATACCAACCGACCGACCGACCCTACTTGAAAGGTCCGTTCGCCCGTAGAACAGGGTTTCTCTCTTTCTCGCCTTATTTATAATTTTATAAATATTATTTGTCCCCCCCCCTTCCCCCAAAACCACCCCTCCCCTTTTACACTCATAAATTAATTGTTTTTTTGGTAACTTTCCCCTTCCGTGTAAAGTAAAACTTTATAAGCAGGTTGAATCAAACTGAACAAAATTGACGTATACAATTACAATATACCATGACAATAATGTGTATGACGAGATCTAACTTACTAGCTGAATAAACCTCAAACATGCATCACATACGTGATTGTACGTCATATTGTCATATAACGTATGAGCGTGATGTATAGTATACGAGTCTTCCTCAACATCTTCCAGCCGGGATGATTAGATCATGTACAGCAGTCAAGTTAGCTCAATCGATAAGGCGTTCGACTATGATGCGAGAGGTTGCGAGTTCGAACCCTGGTGGTGCCTAGTATGCTCTCGTGGAAAAATTGAGTTAGCTTGAAATTCCCTTGGACAAGGAACTCACTGCTAATTTGTCTCGTTGTAACCCGTACGAAACTCGGGGAGCTGATCCTGGTTGCGATGGTTATTTGTGGAATGTCTAGGGTGTGCGCTCTTGAAGCAGCAAAGTCCCTGAATTGTTGTTTAATGGTTTATGGAATGATGTGGGGCCATAGTGGTCAGCGACAACCTGTAAAAGTGTGCGGAGGCTTGTGGATCAACGTCTAGGCGTTGTGCCTGTGCGTAGCGCACTATAAATCACTGCGCTTTTTTTTCTTTTTTTTTTACAGTCATCTACGTGTTTATACTCTAAATTGTACGTCAAAGGGTGACAAAGGGTGTACAGATTACCGATTTAGCACGGGGGACACAAAAAGGTGCTTAAAAACACATTTTGAATTTGTTTTTTGTCCATTTGCGAGCGAATGAGTAAGTTAGAATTGAGATTAGTTTGAGAGGGTCATTATACCGAAAAGGGCTAAAGTTATAGTTTCCTCAATTTACGTTATAATTAGAGTTAAAATTAGGGTCAGAGTTATGTTCATTGGCGGCGCTACGGGGGATACTTAACTTGACTCCCAAATAAATAAATCCATGACCCCTTCCTTCCGAAGAAAATGACAGCCCCTAAGTTCCCTACGTGCAAACATTATCAAATAACATCATCGGCAGCTACCCAGTTCTGACCTTAATGCCAGTAAGAATCACATTTCGTCATCAATATGGCCAATTGCCACGCCCATTTAGCACGGAAATAATGAAATATAACTTTTTAAATCAGCTATATCTATCTTTTTCGTCAAAATTTTTTTTTTTTCGTAATGGCAAATCCAAATAAAGAGTTTATGTTTCGGGTCAAATTATTTTGCCCTTTGCAATCAATGCCACTATTTTGCAAAACCAATTTTCCTTGTAACCTGTCATTTTCGCCTATACTTTTGCGTGTGGAATTTGTGCACATCCGGGTACCTTACATCGTTGAACACGGTATGGCGACTTGTAGATGTCACGTGCGCATTTATAAATGCGCATTTATATATATACCCGAAGTCCACTGATGATGCTGGTTCCAATCATGGCACTGACAGAGGCATACTTGGCAACGGCCTGGGCAAACACGTTTGGGGAAACCAAGTTTCTTCAACACACTTCGGAAACGGTGACATACATGCCGAGTGACCCAATCACGAAGACAAGGATTTTGCAAATCCGCACAATGTGAGCAAGTTACAAAGGGGAGTATACTCTTGGAACTTTATGTTGTAACTTTCTTTAATTAAAGCATCGAAAGGACAAGTAATACTTCCAAAATGAAACACTTCATGTTTTTGTGATCAATAAGAAATAAGTCTCTTGCTTGAATGTCTTGAAAGATTTTGCATGCATGCAGCCTTTTGCTACATGCGAAATCGTATCATATGATTTCTGCAAAACGGACAAGACTTGCTAACCTGAGGAAACATTACATGGAGCAACGATTTGATTCAGCGATTTGGGGTCTAGCTTTGATGATCGATCGACACTTAAATTAACATTTTTTAAATGCTCCATCGAACATTCGTAATCTGCTTTCCTGAGGTCCGCAAGTCTTCCCGGTGATTCAAGATTTTTTCAGTTGTTTAGTTCAGTCTCAGTCAGTTGCTTTATGACAAAATGATAAATTACTTTGTGACAAAGCATTTTAGTTTCACCTGCCTTTATGGCATACGCAAAATTTTCGTTGTTTGATTTAACCAACTTAATTGGAGGCTAGTTTTGAACAGATCTCGTTTTTAGTAGTTTAACTCAACCCAAGTACCCAAAAAGTACGAATATACATTCTGTGGTGTTAAAATAATTATAAGTATGGTATTTTTTCATGCGCATGATGAAAATCATAGGTTAAAAATTGTGTTCTATTTTGCAACTATCATTGCCATAAATTATGATTAATGAACCCAAATAAATATAACATCAAATAAGAATAATCGAGCTTCTATTAATTAAAAAGGGCTAAAAACATGGGGGGGGGGCATATACAAGATGACACCATTACAAAATATTCAGCATTTTACAAATGAAATACATGTAGGCCTATATCTAAAATAGCCCCCGGAAACACACACTAGCGCATAATATCATGATCATGCTTTATAATACCGTAAAACCCCGTCTACAAGGATATACCTAAGAAACGCCCTCAATAAAATTGGTTGCTTGTTGTAGTTGGAGTTTGAGCAAATATATACTGGCACTGGGTGGCTATGCATTCCATCTAAGTATGTTGTAACACCAATCAATTGTATTGACATAATAACGACTGTTTCGTATATCAGGATCGTATAGCTCAATTGATAGAGCGTCAGACTTTGGAACTGAAGACATGCTGAAGAGAGCATGGTCCGGGCACCGGTTCCGTTTTTTCATTCTCGTTTAATTTTAACTTTTTGACATGTTCTTTTTATCTTTCTTCAAATCTACCTTTCTACTTTTAATTTTAGGTGCTTTTTTTTTTTTTTTTTTTTTAGTTTTTTTATAGTTTTTTTAGTAATTTTGTGGTTTTATAGAAACTAGTAAAAGCATTTATTCTAAATAATAGCGAAACCCACGGTTAGACAGATGTGTTGTAACTACTTGTCTGTCCTCGTCTTTGGCTTAAGCACGATTTTGTTTCTACTTGAAATGAAATCAAAATAAATATTGTTCTGTTGCCACAATTGCAGTTTTTTCAATAAAAAAATAGATGAGGAATAATAATTATTCCATATTTGAATCTATTGTCCCATCAAGAATAGAGTGTCTTCAAAAACTTCAATCAATTCATCTGACAAAGGAAACTATTCTGGTCATTCAATTTTGTTTCGCTTGCACCTGTTATATCACAGGCGTTGGTAGAGAAGGCACACTTCTCTTGTCTTCACCGAAGTAGTGATGTAAACACTAACATGATTAATTACCATAGCTAGCAATGGACATACACTATTTTTTTGTTCCACTTGAACCCATACTATAGGCTATTCGCTGTCGATGTGACGTAATTAATCGGATTAACTACCATAGCAATTGATGAATACAATTTCGAATATATAGCCCTGCACTTCATCGTTCACGTGGCACCTATGCATTAAACCATGGAGGTATATAAATAAATGGAGAATGATCTAGCCAAGCATCTTTTGTACTACGTTGGTTATGACCAATTATTGTTGAATAGGCAATTTCAGGGGATATTGATTATGCTAAGCTGATTACATTGTTAAGTCTGTTTCACTGGTCATTTATTTCAATGGGGTGCTAAATGCAGTTACTTATAATGTTTATTGGAAAGTGCTCATGTTTCAGAAAATTTAATATCAAAATGTCATTTTCGCCAAAATTGCATTGAAATCAGTCTTTTTGAATAAAATAAACACCCTATCTGTAGGCCTATATCTGTGGTCATATTGTGACCCCCTACATTTTGGTCATGATTCATGAAAAATTAAATTAGGCTATGACCCCTATTTTTCTTTCCAAAAGTTATGACCCCCCCGTATAGGCCTATTTGGAACCCCCTCCAAAGAAAATGATGGCCCCTAATAATATTAATAATCATTTAGGCCTAAATACTGATAATTATTTATTATAAAATGAGAAGTTTAATGATAATGAAAAGATTTTAGCTGAATTCCGAAGTACTTCCGGTAAATTTTACTCGCTCTTTACTCAATTGGCCCAAATTGGCCCAACATAATTTTTTTCACAATCGGAAGGTAAAAACGTTTTGCTTTCATTTGCACTATATTTGAACTCCCTCAGACCCCCTTAAAAGCTTAATATATGAACATGAAAACTAAGTATATTTGTCAAGTTACGGCACAAATAGTGTTGAAAACAGTTTCATAACTTGAGAACAGAACATCCAAATTTCATCGGGTTTTCGCACAATCATACATTGAAACTATAAGCTATCAAAACTGGCGACTTTGAACAGCTAATTGACTAGCTGACGTCATTATACAGTCTCTTTTACAAGCCTTCCGGTACGGGTCAATGTAGGGTCAATTCCTATGAGGAAATTTTGGGAGTGACGATCAATGAACCATGGTAGAGTCTCATAACCATCGTGGAGATCAATAGCTTGGCTGAAGTGGCTAGTCATTCAAGTTTGGTGACTCATTGAATAGAGGTAATCGGATAATCTCCACTTAAGAGATTAGAATTCTGGCGATCATTCTCCATTTATTTATATACCTCCATGATTAAACCATAGTTGTCAAAGAAATGCTAATCACTCGCCATGTAAGATTAGTATTTATGAAAAGAGTGGTATTCAATCTATGTTTGGTGACATACGCGGGTGATTAGTGCAATCTGCTTGATGGTAGTTATTGCGATTATTACGTCACTTCGACAGCGAATTGTAGTATAGACGAATCTAAATTCACGCATTCCTACACCTGACTAGCAGCCTTTAGTTGGGTAGCCGTCGGCTACAATGCACTCAAAATGTGAAATGATTCGGCCTTGGCGGAAATTTTAAACTGCATTCCATCACCCATTTTACACCTTATACATAATAATCGGATTAACTACACGCGGTATCTATGCTTTGATGTACTTCTCGTCCTTGCATCTTCTGTAGGTGTTAGGTGGCTTTTATTTGCACAATTGGACGCTCAAAGCACCAGGTTGGTGCTAGCGGCTACCCAAAGATGTCCGACCAAATCCTGACCATGACTTGGCTACTTGGATTCGTCTATAGACGAATCCAACAAGCCAAGTGATGGTCAGAATTTATTCGGCCATTATACGCTGGTGAAGTTGCGTAATTAATCGGATTAATTACCATAGCAATAGGTGAAAACAATTTTGAACATATCGCGCTGCGCTACAAGCAGGTTACACTCATCACCTGTACTGTGTATGTCTGCAATCATAGATTGAATACAATACTGGTCTTTTCAAAGATCTTACAGGTGCAGCATGATATGGTTCAATGAAGAGGTACCGCCTGAACGTATCAGTGTATAACGCGGTATATTCAAAAATTGTTTTCACCTATTGCTATGGTAGTTAATCCGATTATTACGTAACTTCGCCAGCGTATTGGAATAAAACAGGAGGATGTGAGTTCATATGGGCAATGTCGGGGATAGGTCACAATCGATGTGGAGAGATGAGAGGTCCGACCTACAGCCATAGCGATTCAACTAATTCCAGCGGACGGTCTGTGGCTAGTAAGGAATCGTCTTTGACCACATGCGCAGATCTGTCTCGTCAGGAAGATATTTAATGCTTTGCGTGCTAGCCATGCGCTTCAATGGAAAAAGTTCAAGTTTTGAAATATTTTCTAAAAATGTCAAAAGCTATCTTAAGAACTACTGGATCAATACTAGGCTTGTTTGTACTCATTTTAATTCATTTTTCATGCTGATTACAAATATGGTCATGAAAATTTAAATTAAATTTTTTTGAAACTTGTCGTCTGCAGTCGACACCCGCGTGAAGAGAGTTAATATCCCGAATTTATAATAGGCCTATGCCTACCAGTTCCATCGTATAACCGATCTGCTAGAGAATATTTGTTACCATGTTTAATAAATTCGTATTTATCGTATAATAAAATGTAGCCAAATGTATATTATGTGTCACACGGTTTTCTGCTGAACCACTAGCAGGCTATGTTACCACATCTATGACAATGACAAAGGTGAATTTTGATGATTTTTACGATCGTCCGGATGAGCAAATCACTGAATGGGTCTTTAGTTCCTCCTCTCCTTATCCTGCCAATATTATATGAATCAAAGAAAAATAAAGAAAAAAATAAAATTAAACAAGAAAAAAAGACAAAGAAAAGAAACAATAAAAGAAAAACAATAGAATAAATTAAACTAAATATGAAAAAAAAATGATCACGAAAGGAGTCTTTAGAAAATGCAAGAAAATATAAATGAAAAGTTTGAACAATATTTTGTTTATAAAAGTTTGTGTGACCGTGATGAGGCTCGAACTCACCATCTTCCGATCTAAAGAACCAAAGTCTTATGCCTTGCCAAGTGAGCTATGCTCGTGAGATGCGAAATAAAGATAAAATAATACATTGTATACCTGCTTGTGTCGGTAAATGATTTGCTCAAATTCCATAATGATATAATATTGTGGAGGGCGCTAGCGTGAAATATGCTATCATCACAGTCGCTTCTATTCCTTATAGACGGGTTTCTACGGTACTGTACAAATGGTAAAATTCCACTGTCGTGTGTTTTAATATAAGTAGATTTTAAAGTTTAAATTACAGAACTATAAAGCCCCGTTGAGTTTATTCTCTCATCTCCTCCATTCGTCGTCGTACTAGTGGGACGTCAAAATCGATCGTTTCCACTTCAACTGGTTCATGCTCTCTGTGTTCGAAACCACGACAAAAATGATCACAACATAAAGTCAATCGGTTGCAAACCATGTGTGAACAAGTCACTAAAGTATGACGTATGGCGCAATCGATACCATTGATAGCTAACTTATACAGTGATTGATTTTCTTGACCAGTTAAATGCTACCTGGTCAGTGGCCTGACGGGGTTTTTAAAATTTAAGATATTTTCCTTAATATTCAAACTAATATAATGAATGCAGCAATTAATATTACCTATTGTTTTAATATACTCAAAGTATATGACGCATAATGTATTCGTGCAAATGCATTCGTCAAGATAATCGCACTTGCCATGGAGTTATTGCATTAAGCTCTCGAGCCTATCGGCTCTCGAGCTAAATGCCATAACTCCACGGCACGTGCGATTATCTTGACTAATGCATTGCACTCAGTTCATTATTCTTATCATAGCTTTTCAGTGCATAGTGAGAACAATAATTTCTATGGATTACAACTTGCCCGCCAGTAGTTCAACTATTTTGTCCTAAATAGAATATCTTTCAAATTTGTTTAACAAGTGCAATACAGGGGACAAATTAACAAATGTACATCCGACCCTGGCAATTACTGATAATCTTGCTACTTGTCCTAATCGTTTGTAACACTCAATTTCAAAATTCCAACCCTGGTTTCAATAAAGCAAACGTTGTCTTACCTGGTGCACCTAGACCATCCAAATGCACCGCATGCTACATAGTATCGTTGGATGTAGGAGCATTGGTGGCTTCTTTGGTATGATAGAGAGTATGACTCAGCATAGCTAGTCCTGCACCTAAATGCATAAAATTTAGAAGGTTAAATTTTAAAGGTTTTCGAATTGCTTTCAACTTACGGGGGTCTTAACCCTAGAATTATGGAAACTGTTGGGCCTCATAACTTCTAAATTGTTGGTCATACTGCAGTTACTGTCCGTTTTCCTATACACAATACACAGTGCTCTCACCATTGACGCGTGACCTCTACAAATGATGTATGTTGGAAGAATGGGCACTTGACTAGTTAACATCACTGTGTGAAAAATAACCAGCCAATATTTAAAGTATTCTCCAAACTTCTAGCAAATATATTTCTCTAACATGACCTAAAATTACAGCTAGGTTAGATGTTCAGAAGGGGTCGCACTTTCGTAGAATATGAGTGAGGGCAAAGCATAGCTAGCTCATAGCTAGCCAACTCCCCGTGTTAATTGAATGGAGATTTGACCGAAAATATTGAGCTATATTGGTAACGGACCGCTCCGTTCTGAAGGATGCCACAAAAAAACGGTACAAGCTACATTTAAAGTATTCTATGAACTTCTAGAAAATATAGTTTTGTAATTCTATGAATTCTACTGTAGACATGACTGCATCATGTCTAAAGTATATAAAAGTATATGTATTTAGAATGAAAATGACTTGATGAATCCATTTGTGAGGTCAAATTTGGGCAAAAATGCTCAGTTTTGGAGAAAATCCCAACGGGTTTTTTGGCCCAAATTATACTTAAATATACTTTTGACCAACAATTTAGAAGTATTAAATGAGACCCCAAAATTTCCATAATTTCAGGAATTCCATAATTCCAGGGTTGGTCCATATTAAGAGACGCACGCTTAAGGTCCATAGGAAAATCCCCCGGGGAAAATCCACGGTCCAGACCTAAGCAAAATCAGCGTGTTATTATAAGGGATTGTCATTTTCTGAGCCTCCTATTTCCAGGTGAAATTTGTATGACAACCCCCCCCGCGCCCATCGCGGGTTGGCATTTTCATTACACTTGGTACTTGTTTTTGAGTTTTTGTTTAAATTTGACAAGTAGGCCTATTTGTCACCATTTTCTAAATGTATATAGCTAGTCGCGCTATTATGCGGCGGTATGCAATATATGTAGGCGCATGGGGTGGGTGTGGAGTGCAGAGGTGTGTATGGCAAGTATATTGCACAATAGAACAGAAAAACCTGGTTTTTCGTCGATAAACCTGGTTTTTCAATCGAAAACCTGGTTTTTCGATCGAAAAGCAGGTTTTCAAATCGAAAACCAGGTTTATCAATTCGATTGTCAGAGTTTTTGATAAACTTGGTTTTTCGGCTGATAAACCAGGTTTATCAAAAACTATGACAATCCAATCGATAAACTTGGTTTTCGATTTGATAAACCTGGTTTTCAATCGAAAACCATGTTTTCGAATTTGATTGTCATAGTTTTTGAGAAACCAGGTTTATCGGCCGAGAAACCTGGTTTTTCACTGATAAACTTGGTTTTTCAATTCGATTGTCATAGTTTTGATTGATAAACCTGGTTTTTCAATCAAAAAACCAGGTTTTTCGAATTCGATTGTCATAGTTTTTGAAAAACCAGGTTTATCGACCGAGAAACCTGGTTTTTCGCCGATAAACTTGGTTTTTCAATTCGATTGTCACAGTTTTTTTGATAAACCTGGTTTTTCAATCTAAAAACCAGGTTTTTCGAATTGATTGTCATAGTTTTTGATAAACCAAGTTTATCGACCGAGAAACCTGGTTTTCCCTGATAAACTTGGTTTTTCAATTCGATTGTCATAGTTTTTTGATAAACCTGGTTTTCAATCGAAAAACCAGGTTTTTCAAATTTGATTCTCATAGTTTTTGAAAAACCAGGTTTATCGACCGAGAAACCTGGTTTTCGCCGATAAACTTGGTTTTTCAATTCGATTGTCATAGTTTTTTGATAAACCTGGTTTTCAATCGAAAACCAGGTTTTCGAATTCGATTGTCATAGTTTTTGATTAACCTGGTTTATCAAAAAAAAAAACTATGACAATCGAATACTATACGCTTGCACTCCCCGATTGCACTTAGGCTAGATCCTCCAGGCCTCGAATACCGGTACTCACGCACGGCCGCTTCACTGTGTTGTATTGAGGACTGGAGCAGGGCCTGGACTGGAGCAAACAACGTTCGAAAATATGAATATTGAGTAGATTTTGATTACGTCATTGATTTCAGAGACGGGGAATATAAAAACAACAGACGCTTATGAAACCGAGTGGATTTGCTGATTTATTGTGGTTTGTACGCTACATAGGCCTACAAGGAGCTTGAAAACAAACTGTCGAGTACCACAACTTCGTACACGCATCGATTCCCCCTGGTACTGTACACTCCATGCCAGCAAATTTTCAGCAATTTTCCGTCCGCCATTTAGTGATAAATCATGATGTGCTTACAGGTTTTAACATGATATTGGTAGGATGGATGTGGAATCTTCAAGGGGTATATGTAAGAGCACCTTTACCAAATCGGCAGGAGCGATGAAATACCAGATTCAGGCGTGCTTGCCTTTATAAAATGGGGACGGAAAAAAGAAGAGAAAAGAGAAAAAAGAAGGGAAGGAGCCTAGGAAGAAAGAGAAGGGAAGGGAGAGGAGAGGGAAAAAGAGAAGGAAAAAGGAAAGAGAAGGGAAAGGAGAGGAAGAGGAGGGAAAGGGAAAGAAAGAAAGAGGGAGGAGAAGAAAAAGGGGAGAAGGAGATTTAACCCAAAACATTTCGGCTAACGCGCTGCGCGCGCTCGTTATTTACCAAAACAAATAGACTCGCGTGCTACGCACACGCGATATTGCGATAAAAAAGAATAGGGACGATAACAACGTTTTAGGGACGATAAAGACGTTTGCCCCCTCGGACTGACAATGCTGGCTACGCGCCTGTTTGTGTATCTATACAGCACCCAAACCGGCTTCACAGATTCGGCGAGCAGGGCGCTCTATCCTTTCTACCTCGTTGATCACACCATGCCCGCGCGCCATGAAGTGTGTCGCCATTACTAATGGTTTGGAAATTCCGGTTTTTCGAGGAGCATTCGATTGTCATACAATGTAGTTTTTTGATAAACCTGGGTTTTCGAATTCGATTGTCATAGTTTTTAAAAAACCAGGTTTATCGACCGAGAAACCTGGTTTTTCGAATTCGATTGTCGTAGTTTTTAAAAACCAGGTTTATCGACCGAGAAACCTGGTTTTTCGTCGATAAACTTGGTTTTCAAATCGATTGTCATAGTTTTTTGATAAACCTGGTTTTCAATCGAAAACCAGGTTTTTCGAATTCGATTGTCATAGTTTTTGAAAAACCAGGTTTATCGACCGAGAAACCTGGTTTTCGCCGATAAACTTGGTTTTTCAAATCGATTGTCATAGTTTTTTGATAAACCTGTTTTCAATCGAAAAACCAGGTTTTTCAAATTCGATTGTCATAGTTTTTGATAAACCAGGTTTTCGACCGAGAAACCAGGTTTTTCGAAAAACTATGACAATCGAATTAAAAACCTGGTTTTCGTTTGAAAAACCAGGTTTATCAGTGAAAAACCAAGTTTATCGGCGAAAAAACAGGTTTCTCGGCCAAAAAAACTGGTTTTTCACCGAAAAATCAGGTTTCTCGATCGATAAACCAGGTTTTTCGATCGAAAAACCAGGTTTATCTACGAAAACCAGGTTTTTCTGTTCTATTGTGCAATATACTTGCCATAGGTGTGTGGGTAGTGGGGTGTGTATGTAGGGGTGGTACTCAACACATTTTAACCATGACTTTCAATGCAAGGCTCATTGTTGCCACAAATGTTATTCTTTTAGGTTATTTAATAGGATTTTATAAACTTCCATGTTTAAAAACTTTATTTTGTTTTGGCTGCGTCATCATGACTTTGTATCCAAAAGCAGTTTCAAACAAACACAAACAAGTCACCCAGTCACTCTCATGACAATTGAAACACTAGGTCAAGTATTAACGTTCCAAGTTATTCTATATTTAGGCAAGCAATTTTAATTAATTGCTTGAACAGGTTTTTGTTCAAAAACAAAAACCTGGTTTGGTTAACAATGATAATGAATGGTTCTTATAAGGCACAAAATCTTCCGAGGAACTCAAAGCGCGCAAAACACGAAAATGACAAACAAACATAAAAACAATCAATTTACCGAGATGGGTTTTAAGCTGGCGTTTAAATAACGAAGGTCTGGGCATGTTACGAAGGTTATTTGGAAGTGAGTTCCAAACAGTTTGCTTAATAAAACATACAGCGTAATATTATATGTTTTGTACATGAACGTTTTGTTTAAAATATTGCCCAATTGCGTGTAAGATTATTGATTTTTTTTTAAACCAAGGTTGGACAAAGTTGTTTTGAGGAGAGGCAAATTTGAACACATTGGTCCGATGCTCACGGTGATGATGAAATCAAATAGTTATCACTCACGTGATGAAAGATCATCATCGTGCTTGGATCAACATGGTCAGTGTCATAGGCCTTGGAATTTATTTGCTATGTTGAAGTTCTGGCAATACTGTAGCCATGATAACTCTCCTTACGGCACCCAGGGATATCGATCCACAATGCTAGTACTAGCCTCAGATTTCACGTGTTGATTTTGAAAATGTTTTAGCCGGCAGTAAAAAATTGTGAAATCAAAACGAAAATTCTGACAAAACTATGATATATCACTCACGGCGATGTGCGTTAGAAGGTTGATAAAAAAAAAGGTCGCGGACAGAGTTGAAGCCTATAAAAATCGAAAATCTTACACTAAATGACTGAATTTCACGCCCAAGTTTAACACTATGTTTGAACAAAAATACAGTATCAAGCATTATAGTTTTTCCTGATATTTACTGAAAAAATGAAAATTATTGCTTTTCATTTGGCCGAAAATTAATTTTACATTGAAAAGGTGTAACTCAAAATTTTGCTCATTTCAACACCAAATTCGATCGTTTCTATTGCCTCATTAAATGACTGAGTGAGCCTTGTACAACAATATATATCGGTTGACCACCGTCCAGAGTGTATGAGTGCTAAGGAGCGCACGCGACGATGCCTCCTGTGCTACGGGACTGTGGTAAATTCTGGTGATTTTCAAAGATATACATATTAACACGTTTCTAGTGTAGTAAAAATCAGATTTTGGTAGAAATACAGTCATAGTAAGACGTAGGACTCGATGTATCTTGTCTGTTGTTTTTCTTTTAAATCAAATTAATTCATTTGGATGAAAAATACTGATATGAATAGTAATAAATGGCGATTAATTTTCTAATAATAAAATAAAACGACGTCATTGTAATTTATGTCAAAACCGAAGAAGCGACCTTCGCACATACTTGCGCGATCAATACTCGTTGAGCGTGTTTATAGTGGGAGCAGATGTGCGGTATATTGCGGTACAATTTCTACCCGGTTAGAGATTATCCGGATACTTGCCCACTATAAACACTAGCAGTATGTATGTACGGTACATCGATATCCTTCTCAACCGAAGGATATTGTAGCGAGATATTCCCACTATAAACACACCAGTATAAATTGTGTGCGGTATTACCGGAAGTAGGAGCTTCTACATGATGCGTAGGATGCGCGCAGGACATTTGGAACGATTCTCATCCCCAATAGTTATCAAAACAGAAGCTACATGTTTGCCGCCATGATCATTATCATCATATTGTTGAATGGGCTGTTTATAACTTGCGCCACAATATTTACACATACCCCGTGTGACCTTGGGGTCATTGCAAATGTACGATAATGTTAGTTGGTATATAATTTGTGCGGTAACCGGTGTATTTGGGACGAAAACAATTCCCCGTTTAATAGCTACATAATCATAATATAACCGATTTCTGCGCGATTGCACGAACAAGTACGTAATTCTTGGCAACACTGATTACTCGTGTTAATGTATATATTTCTACGTTGGGCAATTTTCACAATCTACTCCCGCTTAGGCTGGAGTACCTATACACCCAACGCAAGTCAATTGAAGCCGTACAATTTATTGCGAATTTACGACTGTAACATTTAGACACTTCTTTTGTCTAGATTAGCATCAACCCTCTCATCTCACTTTTTTTCCTGCCAGAAATTAACATAACTCCCGAAACCGAAACAGAAGTTATCTTCGTTCAACTTTTCTGTAGTCAACAAAAGACTAGAATAAAAGGATTGTTCACACGTACCATGCTAACACTTCAAAATAACAATGAGATCCGAAACCGAAACCGGAAACCGAAACCGAAACAGAAAAGATGAAAGGACCCAAGTTTCTGACATGAAAAACGTGAGATGAGAGGGTTGATGCTAATCTAGACAAAAGAAGTGTCTAAATTTTACGGTCGTAAATTCGCGATAAAGTGTACGGCTTCAATTGACTTGCGTTGGTGTATAGGTACTCCAGCCTAAGCGGAGTATCTCCTGAAATTAACCCAGCGTCGAAATATACATTAACATGATTAATATAAATTAATCAATAGTATTGCCAAGAATTACGCATACTTGTTCGACGTGCAATCGCGCACAAATCGGTCATATTATGATTATGTAGCGATTAAACGAGGAATTATTTTCGTCCCAAATACACCTTAAAACTTGGTAATATGCAACACCAGAGAAGTGCGTTGAAGTGAAACTATTGTCTGTCCAAATAACTTAGACACCCGGTTTTTAGGATATATTTTCGAAAAGTTTTCACTTTGGCAAAAAGTCATGAAAGAAAAGTGGCTAAACACGGTCAGACCTAACAGAAATTATTAGTAAAGTGATAAAAAAATATTCTTCCTTGTCTACGTTTATTCAATTTTGACCAATTTACAGCAAGATATCTGGGTCCAGCTGAATATTCCGAATGACTTGAAACTTTTGATGGGATAATCTATTTACAGTAAGGGGTGTTTGAACATTGTAATCATGCATATTGATCAGTGATTCCACCCTTTTTTTTTTTTTTTTTTTCTAATTCACAATAATGGCGGTCTATTCAAATGCATTCAACAAAAGCATGTGTGCAATCTACCGCGAGAGGTCGTCACACGCATAACAAATACACTACGATCAAATAGGTTGATGACAATGTTTGAATGAATGGACTATACACTGTGCCATGATTTCGGTGAAGGACACCGGTTCAAATCCTTTGTTTGGAGCCAATCAATAATTTCATGCACAACCTCTATAACTCAAAAGATGTCACAGTTGGTGATAGGGCAAGTTACTATGCGTCTGGAGTGTATTGTGAATTATACTCCTCACCAATAACATCAGAACATTCATATGGCATACAATTTGTATTTTCTTAGAATTGTGCCAAGCCAAAAGCATGCACAGAAGAAAATTCAAATACCACGCCGAATTGTTGTAATTGGTTGAGGGACAGCTGGGATCACTGAGTTAATACACTAAGAATAAATATATGCCAATTAGAAACACTGTCTGCATTTTTATGACCTGAATTATATTTTTCATTTTTATAAAATGTTTTTGGTGAGGAGTATAATTAATTTACTATTCATCCATTCACTATCCAAAATCACCATACCTACAAATCTGTATAATGAGACCTTCCAAAATAATGGTACCCAACTTCTACCGGATTATTTTTAAAGTGTTGAGAAAAACCTTCTAATTTCAATAGAATTTCTGGTAAACTCTCACTCAATGCTTTGGAAACACAAACAAAAATCCCGTTAGGTCTCAGCGAATGTTAACACTTTTCTTTCATGACTTTCTTTGAAAGTGTATATTTTTTCAAATAAGTAAAAACTGGGTGTCTAAGTTAATTCTCGCTATTCGCAATAAGGGCGCCGCCAGCGGTTTGCGATGTAATCGTGATGTATCATGGGACAATCGTGATGTATCATGGGAAAAGGTCGACATCCAAGTCCGCGCAATACGAATATTACCATGCTATTACATAGGAACACGTGACAATATTTTTAGTTTGTCAATATAACGGTATTACACGCAAATCGATAGAGAAAAATTAATTGTGCACATTTCAAATCACATTATTAAGTATTATTGAGTATCGATTCGCGTGTAACACCTTTATTTTGACAAACTAAAAAATATTGTCACGTGTTCCTATGTAATAGCATGGTAATATTCGTATTGCGCGGACTTGATGTCGACCTTTTCCCATGATACATCACGATTATATCGCAAAATCCGCTGGCGGCGCCCTTATTGCGAATAGCGAGAATTGGACAGACAAAAATAGGATTTCTTTCATTGGAATTGGTAATCTGATAATTGCTTCAGGCAAAATTGCCAGACTCAAATCTATTTTAAATGTATAATATTTGAGAGAGTGGGGATGATGAGACGAGGAGATGATCTGGTGGAGGAGAGGAGAGGAGAGGAGAGGAGAGGAGAGGAGAGGAGAGGAGAGGAGAGGAGAGGAGAGGAGAGGAGAGGAGAGGAGAGGAGAGGAGAGGAGAGGAGAGGAGAGGAGATCGAGAGAAGAGGAGAGGAGATCGAGAGAAGAGGAGAGGAGATCGAGAGAAGAGAGGGGGAGAGGAGAGGAGAGGGAGAGGAGAGGAGAGGAGAGAGGAGAGGAGAGGAGAGGAGAGGAGAGGAGAGGAGAGGAGAGGAGAGGAGAGGAGATATAATATAATATAATATATAATATAATATAATTCAGATATCCACATAATTCAAAAGATGGCACAGGTGAGAGTTGGGGAGGGGAGAGACAGACAGACTAGAAAGAGAAGAAAGCGACAGGAGAAGAGGCAGGGGTCCTTTTTTTAAATGTCATAATATGCCATAATATGGACCATAATTACACCAAATTTGCATTCGGACCTGACGTAGGCCTATCAAATGACTGACATGAGTAAGATTGCCCACTTGAGACGCCAGTGTTGCATATAATTGACTTATCCAACCTTTATTGACAGACATAAGTGTGATTGACAGCACCTATTATTACCTCTTCAAATGAGAAGCATGATGCCCCAAACGTAACAATGAAGTCAACTTACACACCATCCTACTTAATCCCTTCCGTTTTCGTTTCTGAACAATAGAGCTCCCAAAACAGAAAAGATGAAACGAGGGAAGGATTATCGTGTACGGTATACTCAAAATGCGGTATATTCACTATAAACACGCTCAATGATCCAGACAATACCATTTGAATATATCGCGCTTACGTATGCACCTGCTTGACATAAAATATCTTATAATAGATACGCCCCCGTAAACAGCTCTCTACATTTCCTCGCTGTGCCGATATATACTCATACCGGACGTGATTTTGAGACATATTTTGTTCACAAATAATAGGAAGCGAGTCAAGGGACTGTTTTCAGCCAAACTGTTGGCTTTCAGCAGATGTCCCATGGTACCGGGAAGTGTTGCAGAATGGTAAATGTACTCATTATTTGTTCAAAATATCACATATTTATGAATCCGAATGGCTTAAAAAATCACGTTTTGACAAAATTCTCGCCGTAAAAATATTGTGAAATAAAATTCAAATTTAGGCTCCACAAATAACGTCCAATTATTCCCATGGGGGTTTTCTACACGCGTATATAATGAATCGTCGCCCCCAGGACATAGTGGCGTATCACGAAAATGGCCATTTTGAGATAATTGCATCTGAAGTTTTTGCAACTTTTAACCACACTGCCTCGATTAAAATGTCCCCTTTTCTTGAATGGATATGAAAATATAAATATTTAAGTTACATTTGATGTATAAAATACATTGTTGTCATTTACCAATTAATTGTAATGAGTCATTAAACTTACGACACGTGATACGCCAGTATGTCGAATAATAATAGAATTCATATCCACATTGGCCACACAGCCGCGATATACCAAAATAGTGGTGTATGTCACATATTTGCGACATAGTGGCGTATGTCACTGATACGCCACTATGTCGTCCAAAACAAGGGGAATGTTGTACGCAATAATTCCTTTGCGTGAGATACGCCAAACCGAATTAGTGATAATACTTTATTAATTAACCATATGCATGTCTTGAAAGTTGGTCAGAATGTAGAGCTTTATACATAGATTATGAAACTGATCTTATCTCATTTTGTCAAAAATGGCTGATAGTTCAGTTCAGTTCAGTTCAGTTCAGTTCAGTTTTATTTCATCAAATTCATCAAATTAAATAAATACAATATAAAAAAGCTTTTACAAACATCGTATAATATGGTGAAATGATGAGGATGCCACTGAACGCAGAGCGTGTTGTTGTGGCACCCTTTACAGAAGTTAGTATTAAATAATTATGATAAACTTTAGACTTTAAATTTTAGAATAATAATAAATACAATAGCAAGATATATGCCTTGTGGGTTAGGTAAACTAATTATCACAAGAGCTTTCAATTATAAATCAATGAGTAGTGATGGTGAAAATAACAACCAAACCTACACAGTAGGTGTAAAAGGGTTGTAAAATCCCATTATAATATAAAACAGTTCAGGCATGGCATAAGTATTACGGTACAATAATAACAAAAATGTAAAAATTAGCCCGGTGAAAGCATAAGCACATGATTGCACGTGCACTTGCAACGAGTCTATATAATGAGCTAAGTTATAACTTACATAGCAGGTAACTATATATTTAATGCAATATTTTGTAAATTAAATCTACATATTTAATGGAACGATAAATTAACATGGTAAATGGTGTATAGTTCTGCAGAGCAAGAACAATGAAATGCAAAAGTGATAATCTGCATACAAGGCAAAGCGAGCTAACAAAATTTATCAAATAGCTTATTTTTAATATAACAAAGTAATAATAATAATAACTAAAGACTGGAACAATACAAACAGACAGACAAACGGGTCCGATTTGTTGTGGAACATATATACTGAATTAATTTTATGCAAGTAGATCCTGAAAAATGAGAAGGAAAAAACCAAACAAAAACAACAACTGCAGGTGTATAGGCTAATCAGTGTTGTACATATGTGCTGATGAGGATTTTTTTAGTGTTTGATTTGAAAGATGGTACTGAACTACAAGATTTGATAGACTGGGGAAGTGAGTTCCAATAAAGGGCTCCTTGAATACTAATTATATTATCAGCCAATTTGGTATTGGACATTTTAACGTGGAAATCATTGGCTTGCCTAGTATGGTGATGGTGAATACTTTTGTTAGTTCTAAAAAACTCCTTAATGGACAAATCTTTTGGGAGGAGATTGTGGCGGTATTGGAACATAAATGTTCCGAGTTGATGGAAATAAATATCTTGCACCTTAAGAGTATTGAGTTGTTTAAAAGCGGGTCTGTATGGGCAAGCCAAAGAGAGTTGGTGCATGTCCGAATAATTCTTTTTGTATAAGGAATAATGAATTTATATGGGAATTATTTTTGTCAGCCCAGATAATGTTGCAGTAGGATAAGTAGGGAGAGCAAAGGTGTTATAAAGTGTATGTAATGATTCCTGAGGTAGATAGGGGCGAACCTTACGGATAATACCATTATATTTAGAGACCATTTTGGATACATTGGAAGTGTGAGATTTCCATGAAACATCGTCATCAATTAATATGCCTAGAAATTTAGTTGTGTGAACTTTTTCTAAAATATGATTATCTATGAGAATTTTAATATCTTTGTTATGAATATTACTGTATTTATTTTTGAAAATCATGAAATTAGTTTTTTTTTTATTTTTTGAAAGTTTATTTAGTTTAAACCAGTTCGAAATGGTTACTAGTTCATTGTTAACTAGAGTTTCAAGGAGTTTTGATCTTTATGTGAAAAAAGAATATTGGTGTCATCGGCAAATATGACGAAGTCCGCATTGTTGGAACAAAGAGGAAGGTCATTAATATAAATTAAAAACAAAAGTGGGCCCAATATCGATCCCTGTGGTACACCACATGTGACAGATGTCATATCAGAGGAAATCTGATTGAAAACTACATATTGTTTTCTGTTATTAAGATAGCTGCGTATCCAATTATTAGCAGTGCCTCTAATACCATAAGTGTCAAGTTTATTTAAGAGAATTTCATGGTTAAGTGTATCGAAGGCTTTGCTAAGGTCTAGGAAAATACCAACTGTATGGAGCCTATTATCAAGATAATTGGTAATTTTGGTGTAGAGTTCGTTGATAGCCATGTAGGTGGAACGTTTTTGTCTGAAACCAAATTGTTTGGGACTAAGGATATTGTGAAATGAAATGAAGTCATAAATTCGGTTATAGGTAACCTTTTCAAGTAGTTTAGAAATAGCTGGAAGAATTGAGATGGGTCTGTAATTTGAAAAGTCATGGGAGTCCCCTGACTTGAAAATTGGAGTTACTTTGGCAATTTTAGTTTGTCAGAACAATGCCGTTTTTGATTGAAGAGTTAAAGATATGACAGAGGACCTTGCTGATATTATTAATAATTGATTTTAATAGAATAGTGCTGACGCCGTCCACACCCGAACTATGACTAGCGTTTAATTTTGCACATAATTTAGTTAGTTCATCTGGTGTTGTTGGAGATAGAAAAATGCTGTTCATTATGGAAGGCGTGGATCGAGCCTGAAAATCCCTGTCAGGAGATGGAATTTTATCAGCAAGGTTAGTTCCAATGTTGGTGAAGAACTCGTTGAATTTGGTGGCAATTTCATGTGGATTAGTGATTTTGGTACCAGAGCTATCAGTGAAAAAATCAGGGAGTTTAGAATGTTTGTTTCTCCCAAGTAGACTGTTCAAAGTAGACCACATCTTTTTCATGTTATTATTATGGAGCTCAATTTCTTTGGTGAAAAATGATCTTTTGGCAATTCGGAGGAGACTATTAAGGTGGTTCCTATATTTAGTATATTTAGTTTTATTATCATCAGTGGGTTTAGATATAACTTTTTTGTATAATTTATCTTTAGTTTTAATAGATTGTATCAGGCCTTTTGTGACCCAGGGCTTTTTTGGATTATTACGGTTGTTAGATTTAGTGTTTTCATAGGACAATGAATATCGAGTAAAGTAAGTAATTTATCATTAAACATATTGTAAGCTACCTCAGGGTCATCAGTATCATACACAAGATGCCAGTTAGTTAGAGAAAGGGCGTTATTGAGGCCTTTGATGTTATTAGGCTTGAGTTGCCTGACTCGTTTGACAGTTGGTTTGGGTGGCGAATTGAACCTGGCGCCCTTTGAAATAGTGAAGATTGGGAAGTGATCAGTGAGATCTGTAATAGTGATGCCAGACTTATGTTTACTTGAGACATCGTTGGTGAATATATTGTCGATTAATGAGTAAGAAATCACGCCATGCCGATTGCGAACCACACGGGTTGGACGATCAATACATGGGAAAAAATCATGCGAAAAGATCAAGTTGACAAATTGGTTGGATTTTGAACATTGATCGTATTTTAAGAGATCGATGTTGAAATCTCCTAAAAGATAACATTTTTTCTTTTCTCTGGCGATAATGTCCAAAGTTTTAGAAAGTTGGTTCCTAAAATCGTCAAAAATCACATATTCTGGCTTGTAAATGATACCAACGATAGTGTTTTGTGACTTGTGATTTATCTCGACGAACACTGTGTCGCAATGACTACACTCAAGTTTAAGATCATTTCTTTCTCGAAAATTTATGTTTGGATTTATGTAAAGCGACGTTCCACCTCCTTGTCTTTCCTGCCTCATGCAGTTTATAGATGAATAATTAGTCAAGTCGACTAAGTCGGCTTCATGTTGATCGTTAAACCATGTCTCACTAAAGCCGTAAATATCAAAGTGATGATCAAAGATGGAGAGATAATTTGAAAAATCATTTGCATGTTTATTGAGGCTTCTGGTGTTAAGATGCAGGATTGAGAGGTTACTGGTGCTAAAATCGGTTGCGTCAGGCAAATCATCACCACCTAGATAATTGCAGCTATTGATTTTTTCATAGCTAAGATTCTGAGAGTCATCGAAAAAATCATTGTGTGAATTAAGTGAACAGTTGAATGAAAATGGATCAAATTTGATATCAGGGATGAAATCGGACATAGAACATAAAACAATTAACAACAATAGCAAAAAAAAAAAAAAAAGTTATGTAAAATACAAAAATAATCACTCAGTTAAGAAGTGATCAATTCAAATTAAATAAACTTAATAAATATTGACAAGTACATAAACCATAATAGTAGTGTTCATCAGAGCAAAACAGTGAAGCAATTATGGAACACAAAAGAATAGTGATACATTAAAAGGCTGGTATTCAGGTAGTCATGCATGGATCGATGGAGCGTCACAGAGGTATGACGGAGCAACGTTGACCAGTTCAATCGACCATGTACAACTAGAACTAACATAGCTGTTAGAGGAATAAGTGGTAGTAATAATGTACTTGGAGCACATCAACTATTAGATAATCAACCACATCAAGTACAGCAATTTGGACGCCTAAATGACATAATGTGTGAGTAACAAGATTTGTAAGCATAAGTGTTTCAAAACAAGGAAGTTACATGCAACTATTAACTAGGCAGTTTTAATAGTTGATAGAATTGTGAGTGATAAGTTTCTATAAAAAGGGAAGTTACATGCAACTATTAACAAGGCAGTGCGAAAGGAAAATATAACACAGAAAAGAGTATGCCTAGTCACACTTTACGCACTGGTAGTATTATCAAAGTAGAAATCAAAAGTTGGTAGAATTGAGCATATACATCTAGAAATCAATTCAGAGAGCTCAAAGCTGCACAAAAGGCAATGCATGACAACACAGGTCATACATAAATTAAAAGTAATATAATGAAACATAGCAACCATTAGATGAAAAACCATAAAATAATAACCATGATAACAACCAGTCAGTAATATTTAGCCATAACTGAGGTCAGTTAAATAAATGATAAACCATAAGTTTAGTAGGTCGGGTGTCAACCATAAAGCATTGTGGAAAAAAATGTTTGCAATGTCAAGTGCATGATTTGAGAACCATGAAGATTTGGAAATCAAAATGCCGGAGCAAAAGTAAGTCATGCATCAAACATTAGCAAACTTTGTAAGTAAGACTGATATAATAGCCCATTAGCTCGAAAACATTTTGGATAAAAATATAGAAAAATAATTGTAAGAAATTATCAACCATAAGCTGTATAGACTGTATGGTAATGCAAGCAATAATGTGGAGAAGATTATTTGCAAGATTATTTGCAGGTATCAAGTGCATGATTGAAAATGAAAGACCAATAGAGGGTTGGAGATCAAGATACCTGAGCAAAGAGTAAATCATGCATCAAATACAGCAAATTTTATCAAGAATAATGACGTGACTTTAACAGACTTTAAACAGCATAAGCCAATAATGTTTAGATCAATTAAAAACAACCATACAGTAAGAATCATATACTGAGATCACTTGGAATATAATATAATTATAATGAAATGATATCAAGAAGATTAATATAAATAATTAACAACAAATTGAGTGAAGTCAAATATATAATAAAGTAAGATTTAAGAAAACAAGCATGTGAAGCAGAGCCATGTTGAAACCTTACTTGCAATGTCAAGTGCATGATTTGAAAAACCAAGGGAGCTGGAGAGCAAATTACCTGAGCAAAGAGTAGACCATGCATCAGACATTAGCAAGTATATATTCAAAAATTAGTATAGCCCAATCGTTTTTAGATCAAATAATAACTACCAGTATAAATAATCATGTACTGAGATAATTGAGATGAGACCAATACAGAGTAAATATATCAAGAAGATTATAACTCATAAATAACAATTGAGTAAGTCAGGTTTACTGTATAGTAATACAATCAATGTAGAGAAGATTAATTACAAGACAATTTTCATGTATCAAGTGCATGATTGAAAACGAAAGACCCATAAAGGGTTGGAGATCAATCAAGATACCTGAGATAAGAGCAAATCATGCATCAAATACGAGCAAGTTTGAATCAAGAATGGTGGAGTGACCTTAAACGATTTTAATCAGCATAAGCCAATAATGTTTGGATCAGTTAAAAACAACCATACAGTAAGAATCATATATTGAGATCACTTGGAATATAATATATAATGAAATAATATGAAGAAGATTATTATAAATAATCAACAACAAATTGAGTGAAATCAAATATATGGTAAGATTTAAGAAAAATGTGAAGCAGAACAATGTGGACACCCTACTTGCAATGTCAAGTGCATG
Source organism: Amphiura filiformis (assembly GCF_039555335.1). NCBI lineage: Eukaryota > Metazoa > Echinodermata > Ophiuroidea > Amphilepidida > Amphiuridae > Amphiura > Amphiura filiformis. The sequence continues at coordinate 876,897 of NW_027305497.1, forward strand.
ATTTAATAAACCAACAGGAGTTGGAGAGCAAATTACCTGAGCAAATTTAGAGTAGACCATGCATCAAACATTAGCAAGTATATATTCAGAGCTAATATAAACCAATCAGTTTTAGATCAAATAATAACAACCAGTCAGTAATACCGTAATTATGTAATGAGATAATTGAGACGAGACTAATACAGAGCATGAAATCGTAGATCTACTATTTCCATGTACAGAGTAAATATATCAAGAAGATTATAACTGCAAGATAATTTGCCAGTACCAAGTGCATGATTGAAAATGAAAGACCCATAAAGGGTTGGAGATCAAGATACCTGCGAAAAAAGTAAATCATGCATCAAATACTAGCAAGTTTTAATCAAGAATAATGGAGTGGCTTTAGCCAATAGTGCTTAGATCATTTAGTAATAACCAGACAGTAACAATCATATACTGAGATCACTTAGAATATAATAAATAATGAAATGATATCAAGAAGATTATAGTAAATAATCAACAACAAATTGAGTGAGGTCAGATATATAATAAGATTTGAGGAAACAGACATGTGAAGCAGAACAATGTGTGGACACCCTACTTGCAATGTCAAGTGCATGATTTGAAAAAAACCAATAGGAGCTGGAGAGCCAATTACCTGAGCAAATTAAGAGTAGACCATGCATCAAACATTAGCAAGTATATATTAAAAACTAATATAGCCCAATCATTTTTAGATCAAATAATGACAACCAGTAATAATCATATACTGATATAAGATGAGACCAATACAGAGAAAATATATCAAGAAGATTATAACTCATAAATAACAATTGAGTAAATCAGGTTTTATAGTTATACAGTCAATGTGGAGAAGATTATTTGTAGGATAATTTGCCAGTACCAAGTGCATGATTGAAAATGAAAGACCCATAAAGGGTTGGAGATCAAGATACCTGCGAAAAAAGTAAATCATGCATCAAATACTAGCCAGTTTTAATCGAGAATAATGGAGTGGCTTTAGCCAATAGTGTTTAGATCAATTAATAATAACCAGGCAGTAACAATCATGTACTGAGATCACTTAGAATATAATACATAATGAAATGATATTAAGAAGATTATAGTAAATAATCAACAACAAATTGAGCGAGGTCAGATATATGGTAAGATTTGAGGAAACAAACATATAAAGTAGAAAAATGTGGAAAACATTACTTGCAGTGACAAGTGCACGAATTGTAAAAACATAAGGAGCTGGAGAGAACTCATGCATCAAACACTAGCAAGTATTTATTCAAAACTATAGCCCAAGCATGAAGTGCATGATTGAAAAAGAAAGACCCATAAAGGGTTTGAGAGCAAGATATCTGAGCAAATAGTAAATCATGCATCAAATACTAGCAAGTTTTAAGCAAGAATAATGAAGTTACCCTAGCATACATGTTTAGATCAATTAATAACAACCATACACAAATAAACAATCATATGCTGAGATTATTTTGGATCTTTCTCAACTACCTGATATAGCGAAATGATCAAGAAGATTATAGTAAATAATCAATAGCAAATTGAGTGAAATCAGATGTGTGGTAAGATCTAAGAAAATAAACATGTGAAGTAGAAAAATGTAGAAACCTTACTTGCAATGTCAAGTGCATGATTTGGAAAAAACTTTAGGAGTTGGAGAGCAAAATACCTGAGCAAAGAGTAGATCATGCATCAAACATAAACAAGTATTTATTCAAAGCTATACTATAGCCCAATCATTTTTAGATCAGATAATAAGCAGTAGTAATCATGTACTGAGATAACTGAGATGAGAATGATACAGAATACATTATATCAAGAAGATTATGAATCTTAAATAACAATTGAGTAAGTCATGTTTACTGTATGGTATAATACATACATACAATGTGGAGAGAAGTTTAATTGCAAGTACCAAGTGCATGATTGAAAAAGAAAGACCCACTCAGGGTTAGAGAGCAAGATATCTGAGTAAAGGTTAAAACATGCATTAAATACTAGCAAGTTTTAATCAAGAATAATGAAGTAACCCTAACACGCAGACTTTCATCAGCATAAGCCAATGAAAGTTTAGATCAATTAATAACAGTAATAATGATATACTGAGATCACTTGGAATATAATACATACTGAATTATACCAAAAAGATTATAATAAATGATCAACAAAAAGTTGAGTGAAGTCAAATATATGGTAAGATTTAAGAAAACAAACATGTGAAGCAGAACAATATGGAAATCCAACTTGCAATGTCAAGTGCATGATTTGAAAAATCATAAGGAGTTGATGAGAAAGTTATCTGAACAAAGATCATGCATCAAACATTAGCAAGTATTTAATTTGTTATGAACAAGACATATTATTATTAATCCAACGTTGGATCAATTAATTATAACCAATGACCAATAGCAAATATCAGTTTGAGTGTAATACAAAGTTATGAAACATAAAGAACAATTTGCGTAAGTCAGATGTACTGCAAGATTATAAGCAATGTTGATAACATTATTTGCAAATATAAAGTACATTATTTGAAAAAGAAAGGCCCATAAAGTCGAAAGCATAATACCTGAGCCAAAAAAATGCAAAGCATTTCTCAAAGGTACTAGTAACAGTGTTGGATATGAAGAGGAAACAAATATGATATTTGTAAAGAGACAAATTAAAGTACAAGATCAAATGTCATTAGGTCAAGAGAACACAAACAATATTATTAACTGTTCCGAGGTGTGAGCATACAGCATGGTCGATAAGATACAACTGATAATCACTGCGCTGATGGGGATGGTGTATGGTACATGTACCATGGGAACAAAGGCACAAAGCACAGGAATCAATGGCATGGAACAATCCAAGGATGATCAAAAGTGCAAGAAGACATGTCTCACATACTGTATACTCATAGCTCAAAAACATAAACAAACATAATATAATATAAATAAAGCTACATGGGAAACATTTTACAAGCAAACATAGTGACAAATAAATAAAGTTAAAAAGCCATTGGCATACGCTTATACTTTAAAAGCGCTTAATATAACAACAGTCTGTGATACGCGGAAATTCGCGGAAGTTTAGCAAACCGGTTGCTGGTAATATTTAGCAAAAAGTTCACTTACATGTTATTTAAGTCGCTTTGGGAGTTGATGGTAACGCGTTTATTGCTGTTAGTGATGCAGTGAATTTTCCCATCAATAGTCCAGGAAGCTTTCACGTCTTCAATGGCTTTAATAGCTTTCAACAGTGCTGCGCGTTTAGGAGTCAGATTTTCCGTAATCACGATACCTGTTTTTTTGAGCTTGCTTTTGGTTGTGAAGATCTTATTCCTGATGTTATAGCTGCAGAACTTCATGATGATCGGCCTAGGGCGCGATGGTGTGTTCTCATCAGTGTTATTTGAGCGAACAGGTCCAAGGCGATGTGTACGGTCAAGATCTCGTTCGTCAAGTTTGATTTTGAGACGCTCACTGATGGTATCCATGACGATCTGGTCAGTAGATTCCTTTGTTTTCTCCGGGATGCCATGGAGTAACAGGCAGTTTCTCCTAGAATATTGCTCCAGATTGTCGAGCTTGGTTTCTAGGCTGTCTACTTGCTTGGCTGCGTGGTTAATTTGCATTTGCAGGTCGTCTATGGTGTCATCTTGTCTCTTGATGTCGAAAGACACTGATGCATACACATCCTGCTTCACTTCTTCAGCCATCTCATCTTTCAAGGCCTCTTTTAGCTTTTCTGAGACCGTTTTAGTAGTGGCGGTGACCCAATAATGCAGGCTGCTATCGTGTCCGCAAGATTTTGAAGAAGTTCAGGGTCTGATGTTAATATTAACTTAAGTTGGCTGGCTAGCTTAGCTTGTGGAGTGGCCGCTACCGTACCGGGTTCGGTACCATGGGCGCCATCTTGGTCAGTCAATGATGGTTTTGAAGCTGACTTTTTCTTCATTTGCCTTGTTTCCACAGCTTTATCTCCACTCATGATGTTGTCTGGTGAGAAGCTTTGATATCTGGATGTGACGATGATATCAATTTCAGCAGCCAAAGTGTAAAATTTGAGGTTTTAGTACTCCGTATCGGACGAGCTAAAAAAACATGTCCGACACCATCAATCGATCAATAATGATCTCAATCGATCAATAATGATACGCCACTATGTCTTGGGAGCGACGAAATGATTTGGGGCTAGCTTGAGAAGAATTATGGACTCAATCATCCTCGAGCGTGACTTCTCTCTAGTCCGAAGTTTCTCTAGTCCGAGGGGTCGCTAGTCCGAAAACCAAATTAAGTTCGCTAATCCGAAGGTTCTCTAGTCTGGATATAGAATAAGGGTTAGGGTTAGGGTAAGGGTTAGGGTTATAGTTAGGGTTAGGGTTAGCGTTAGAGTTAGGGTTAGGGTTTGGGTTAGTGTTAGGGTTAGTGTTAGGTTAGGGTTAGGGTTATATTCGGACTAGAGAACCTTACTTATTATTCGGACAAGCGAACCTTCGGACTAGAGAACCCGATATTCGGACCTTTTTCAGAATTCGGACTAGCGAATGGTAAATTACGTGTTCGGACTAACGAACCTTCGGACTAAAGAGCATTCAGACTAGGGAACCTACGGACTATAGAGAGTTGTCACCGACTCGAGTTTCAAATACCCCGAGTGCATTTTTTTTTATCAAAGACCCGGAAGATTTAAGACTCTGTAAAAACAATATTGTTAACATTTTGGCGAGATTACTTCCCACCAACAATTCCCACCAAATGTCGCCTTAAGGGCTCTGGTAGCAACGTTTGGACATTTTTTTGTGGGACATGAGAGCACATCAGGCATATCAAATTGCATTCTAAATACGAAGAATGACCTGTTTTTTAAATTTGCGATATAATACACATTTTATGGCAAATCGTTGGCTGTATTCCATAGTGGCGCATAGTGGGCGCCCCGAATAAACAACTTTTCGAGAAAATCGGGTTTGAAGAAATGCCAATCTAAAATCGAGTTGTGTAAATCAGACAGTTATCATATTTCTTTAATGGTGTGAAATTTCTGTTGTAAACTAAATATATTTAATTTTTTACTCAAAAATGGGTTAGAGTGGCATTAAAACACATTAAATATTCAAACTAATTAATAGTAAATGGCTTTAAGGGTTACAGCAGAAATATCTTTCCCTTATTGTGTTATTAACATGTTTTAAATCGAAAATGGCACCCATTATGAGGTCCAAAATGGCTGCCAAAATACATTTTTCACTCAAAAATGAGTTAAAGTAGTATTAAAACAGCATTAAACACATTAAATAATCAAAATAATCAATGGTAAACGCTTTAAGGGAATACAACAGAAACAGTTGTCCCCAACTTTAGGTTGTTTACATTTTTAAAATCCAAAATGGTGCCAAAAATGAAAAATGAAAATGGCCGCTAAAGTAAATTTTTTCCATACTAAAGCGACATTATCAATGGTATATGACTAAGTGATCATGGTGGCATTGCCTTTATTCACAAACAGTCAATGAATGTTCAAATTGTAAATCTTGATTATGATTATACTACCTTTGAATATGCCAGTATTGCTGACCCAATAAATGGTGTCCAATACATAGTGATATATAGACCACCGCCATCAAAAGAGAATGGTTTCCTTCAGTCAACATTTCTCAATGAGTTTGAAAGTTTCATTAGTGAAGTTGCGTTAATGCCCAGAAAGGTGGTTATCATTGGGGACTTTAACATCCATGTTGATATGCCATACAAACCTGAAGTCAAACGCTTTTTATCTAGTCTTGATACTAGTGGTTTCCATCAGCATGTTATTTCCCCACCCACTCCTATGGTCATATTTTGGATCTAGTAATTTCTAGACTTGATGACAACATTGTCAGATCCTGCTGGGTTCAAGACGATCATTTGTCTAACGCAACTATTTATCATTACACAGTTCATTGTCTCATGAACTGCAAGAAACCAATGTTGACAAAGAAAACTGTTACTGTTCGTAATCTTAAGGCCATTGATCATAATTTGTATAGCAATGATGTTGCTCAAGAACTTGAAAGTATCAATCTTAGTATGTCTCTGGATACGCTCATAGATCAATTCAATAGTAAGATGTTATCTGTTTTAGACAGCCATGCTCCTGAAGAAAGTAAATCTCGTACTATAAGGCCATTTAAATGTATTCCTTCCGTTTATTACTCATGTCATTAATAGTTCACTTTCATCCGCTATTTTTCCCAGATCCATGGGTTGTGCTCTAATCACTCCAATACTTAAAAAACCATCCCTGGACTCTAATGAATTGTCCAATTATCGACCTGTGTCTAACATCAGCTTCATGTCCAAAATAATTGAGAAAGTTGCCAGCAATCAGCTCAAGGATTACTTGTGTCAGAACAATCTTATTGAGTTGTATCAATCTGCTTATGTTTCCAATAGGAGCACCGAAACTGCTCTCCTCAAAGTGCAAAGTGATATCTTGAATGCTGTAGACAGGCGAGAGGTTGTTTTTCTTGTGATGCTTGACCTGTCTGCAGCATTCGATACTATTGATCATGTTTTGTTATTGCAACATCTTGAAAGCAATTTTGGGATTTCTGGTAAGGTTCTCCAATGGATGAGATCCTATTTAGAGAGCCCGTTGGGTTTTATTTTATACACATCTCCTGTTGGTAATATCATACGTAAACATGGACTTAGTTTCCATGTTTATGCTGATGGCACTCAATTGTATATTTCTTTCGACCCTAGAATACCAGAGGCATGTCATACTGCTCTTTCAAAACTTGAACTGTGTATCACCGAACTCAGCAATTGGATGACTGTGAATAAATTAAGACTCAATCACAGTAAAACTGAATTTTTCATTGCTGGAACCACCCAAGGACTGAACAAACTCTCTCCTGTTGAACTCAAAGTTGGTAATGAACGGATTAAACCCAGCACTTCCGTGCGCAATCTGGGGATGATTTTCGACGATCATATGTCCATGACTAAGCACATCAACAGTCTTATTTCTTCTGTCAACTTTCACTTACGGAACATTCGTCGCATCGCTAAATATCTTGATCAGGACACAACACAGTGTCGACGCCCTATACGATAAATATACATTTAATACTCCGTTGGTGAGCGACGGGCGAGTGGTATTTCACCGAACGCAAGAAAAGGAGTTCTATCTGATTGGCTAGCAATCGATCGCTTAGGTCGCTCAGTAGTCAACTACAAACTCAAAATGGAGCAATGTATTCAATTCGATTGAAATCGATTATTCCATTATTGACGTAGATAAAGAGAGTGATATGTGTCAATAATGTACATTGTATTGCACCTGGATTCCTTTATATAATTATTTTCTCAAAGAGTTGAATATTATCACAATTTTTACAGCGGATTTCAAATGTTTTACATCAAAATTGTAGTTAAACATATCCACAGCAAAATACCGGTCCTCACTAATTAGTGAATTTAATTTCCAGTTAGTGTATTTAAACTAAAACCTGTGATTTACCTGACAACAAATAAACTTTTCTTGCAATAGAAATATCATATGGGATACTGATATGGTAGGCCGCAACAGCCACAACGTGGAGCTGCTACGCGTAGCTGAGTTTTTGCTCCGTGGAGCCAAATTGACCAATCATGTTAGAGTTTTTCATTACTCGGAGGTAAAACTGACCAATCAAGTACGACTTACTCATTACGTGAAGCGAATTTATTCATTAAGAATTTGCCAGACGAGCTTTGCAAGATATCCTCGGTCACGAAAGTTATGATTCAAAAAGTAGCTTATGAAAAGTACCAACCGACTTATTATTAAGATGGACATGCACTCATAAGAAACTCATACAGTATTGTACATAACTATATAGCTAGGCAGAGTGGTGGTAAACCATGCACACAATTCTGCGATCTGCAGTGTATCGCCGCGAGCTAATTTGTACATCTTGCGCGGCGTGGCCTGCGGAATTCGACCTTCAGAAAACCAGTTCGGATTTACTTTATATACTAGTAGTAGGCCGTACATACTGTAGTTACTGTCCGTTTTCCTATACACAATACTCAGTGCGCTCACCATTGACGCGTGACCTCTACAAATAGTGTATGTTAGAAGTATAGGCCATTGCTTTGTTGACGTCACTGTGTAAAAAATAACCAGCCAATATTTAAAGTATTCTCTGAAATTCTAGAACATATAGTTTTGTAACATTTCCTAAATTTTTAGCTAATTTAGGTGTTTGAAAATATTGGTACTTTTGTGTTTTAGGAAGGATATGTAAACGACAGATAACACCAAAAAATATGAAGAAATTATTTCTAAACCGTGTTAAGTCTGCAAACCATTATGCTTCTCATTTTCAAGAACGCTGGTTAACAATAAGCAGACTATTGTCTCATTTCGTAAACAAAAGCCCACTCAGTATTGTTACCTTGCGTTCGCTTTATACTCATTCACCCAACTGAAACTATAATACCAGCTCATTGCTCATCGCACAGGTAAAACAGACACAAGTGCAGTGTGTATTTAACCAGAGAAGATCTGATGTAACATAGTTGAGCTGTTTTCATTGAGTGTTATCTTGGTTTAATAGCTTTTAATGGGGTTTAAGTCCTTCAAAGGTCGTGGTGAATTCTACTGTAGACATGACTGCATCATGATTATTTTAAAGTCAACAACATTCACAGTATCAGTACCGTGGGTGTCAGTGATCCTGGCCTGACACAGTAGACAAACAAACAAACAAACACGCCACACACATGACACATGCATGCAAGGTAACATTGACTATACACTAATCAAACAATGGTATTGATCCTGTACAACTGTTTGTGGTTTATTTACATTCGATTCATTTAAAATCCACATAGTAAACATTAATTTTGGCAAGAGTTTTCTCTCGCTGGAACGAGGATGCATCCACTGGCTCCGCGTAATGAAAAGATCTAACATGATTGGTCAATTTAGCTCCGCGAAGCGAAAAGTAAGCTACGCGTAGCAGCTACACGTTGTGGCGGTTACGGCCAGCCATATCTGATCATGCGAAAATCGTAAAAACATAATAGAAACAGTGTGGCAGACTCTCAAAATCTCACATTGTATGCTTAGCCTGAGTCGCTCGGCCTATCTCGAACAAAATCACCATGCGTAGCTGTTGAAAAACGTGAGGATTCATCGTACTATCACGGCAATTTTTGACACGAAGATATAGGGACGATGACGGTGTGCACAAAACATCATGTCGTTCGCTGTCTTATTCTCTCGCGCCCAGGCGGCATAGGAAGCGCAACACGTGACGTACGAGGCTGGCGAAGATACAGGACTGACAGTCCCATTCAAAATACACGGTCAGCAATTACAAATGGAATTAACATACTTGCAGTGGGGTACTTTGTAGAACCCCGACGGTTTTAGAGTAAGATAATTTTGCTTTGACACTACATAACAAATTTAGAATTGTTTGTGAAGATTTCATGTTTATGTGTTAATCCAATGGCGACCTCAAAATTTGCGATATCGCTTCCATCACCGCCTGCTCGCGCCTGGACTATGACAATGCACTCCTGTATGGAGCCAAATCAAAGGATCTGGACCGTTTACAATCTCTCCTAAACAAAGCCGCTAAACTTATTTTCTGTGCTGACAGACGTGATAACCCATCACCTCTCCTGGACACTGTACACTGGCTGCCCATACGGGAGCGCATCAAATTCAAGATATGCATGTATGTTTTTTAAATGTCTTCAGGTAATGCACCAGTTTATCTCACAAACTTTCTCACTCATAAAGTCAAACCTGCTACAGGACCCATGACACGTTCATCTTCTGATACTACGCTTCTCACTGCTCATGTGACCCATTCCATGTCAACTCAGGGATGTGCACCGCAGCTCTTCAATTTTTTCAGATACCTTTGAGCTTCAATTTTCTTTTCCCGTGGCATTTTGAAATCTGTGTGGTGGTAGATATTGATGATTCAAGTAAAATTCATCAGAAAATTTGAGCTTCATACTCCATTTCGAGTTTTGTACATCAATTTGAAATTTGTATAATGACTTAAAACTCTATGTCGAGAATGCACAACCTTACTGATGAGTTCAACCATCGAGTCCTCAAAGCCAATATCTGGAGAATGCAAACCTTACATGTGTTGAATCGAGTCCCAAAGCCAATATCTGTGTCCAAGGACATATTTTCAACATACCTGAAGTTGATGGTGGATCAAAATGCCTGACATTGGTTTTCAGGGGGGTCAAAATGTACAAAAATGTACAATTGGGGTTTTGCATGGGTAATATCTCAGCTAAAAATATTCTAATAGGCTCAATATTGGTTAAGAGTAATGTCCTACCAAAGGGCTCTGACTAGCAAAAAAATGGACAATAAAATTATTTTTACTTTTGAGTTTTGACCCCCAAAATGGTCCTGGATGGACGAAGTTGCATTTTCAGGGCCCTATATATTTTAAAGTAAAGGAGTTACAAGTTTTCTGATGCCAGATTAGAATTCTACACAAATAAGTACCCCAGGATACATACTTTTCAAAGTTGTAAATGGTTCCCTTTATACATTCATGGACCTCCAACATCGTCTTTCGCGTTGCGACACATTTTTTTTTTTTTTTTTTCTAAATTTCAAATTGATGCCACGGGAAAACGAAATGGAGTATGAAGCTCAAATTTTCGGGATTTTACTTTCTCATCAATATCTACCACCACACAGAAAAAGAAAAAATTGAAGAGGTGCTGCGGTGCACATCCTGGAGTTGACATGGAATGGGCCATGTCGGGAAAAATCGCATTGGTGATAAATCGTTTTATGTTTCGGCACCCACACTCTGGAACAGCCTCCCAAGAACCATCAGGGAGGCATGCACACTGCCTAGTTTCAAGAAAGTTTTGAAGTCTCATTTTATCCATCGTATTGACTCTGTTTTTGTTATTGCTTTGTTTTTACGGCGCTTTGATCAAGTTGGAAAGGCGCCTTATTAAATGTTGTTTATGTATGTATGTATGTATGTATGTATTCACAGGAGGCAAATTCAAATGGCAGCCAAATCATTTTTTCAAAGCTTTTGAGTATTTTGGTGGCCAGTTTGGACCTCATTATGAATGACACAATTTGGTTACAAATGCCTGTTTTAGCCCCTAAAGCTATATTCCATTGATATTTTAAAAATATGCAGTTTTAAAGTCACCTTTAGTATGAAAAAATTTACATTAGCGGCCATTTTGGTTTTCATTTTTGGCACCTTTTTGGATTTGAAACATGTTAGCATCCTAAAGTTGGGCCAAATGTTTCTGTTGTAAAGCTGTCTTTAAAACCGTTTACCATTGATTATTATGAATATTTAAGATGTTTTTTTTTTAATGCTAGTTTAATTAAAAACCTCGGTCGAGGTTTTCCAAAGTTTTAAAAATAACGGTCAGTTAATGAAATAACGGTTAGTTAATGAAAAATAAGAAAGTGAAATTTAGCAGCGCGACGAGGTTTATTTACCCGTAATAGAGTTATATTGAATTCTCTATTGTATCCGCTATTGTGTTCGATTCATAAAAACTACTGCAGGAATCGCGGCAATTCCTGAAATACACATTTATTGCTGATCTCTACCGCCGGCGTTTCGCAATTATTAATTTTCAAAATGATCCCATATTCTTACAATTGAATACATGAATACAAAAGCCACCTAAGTCCATGGGAAGTGATTTTGAGAGAAAAACCCGTGTATCATTTTAATTCCTTCAGTTAGATTTACCTGGTCAATATGGTAAGTTTTACGTGCAAATGAGTGGATTAACCTGTATTAGGTATGACGATTAGCATTTCAGGGACTTCGTGGGGTTCATTTTAAATTTTGGACTTAGGTGGTTGTTTGAATCATATACAAAAACAACAATGTTAGAATGAGATTACCACTAGTAAGATAATACAAAATAAAGCGCACAGGTATGTATAATGTTGATAAGCATTCTGCCATGTAATATAAACCACACACTTTCCTTTATTAAACCCATTTTTTTTCAAAAGTCACTCTCTAGCAATGAATGTGTTACAAGTGGACTTTTATACATACTGGATTTTAATCAATGTGTTACAAGACTCAAATCATGGAATTGGGTGATTCTTTCATACATGCTATTTTTCACATGCTCAATAGACACAGAGGATGAATTTGAGTTGTTCAGGGCCTATGTAAAGGAACACTTTCCCAAGCTTAACTCAATTTGGTTTAAGTATGGACTTAGGTGGTTTTTGTATTTTTATATTCAATTATATATTTATATGTGCTTTTTATATAATATTAACAAATTGCAATTATGAAAACTACTAACTTTGAAAGTGAAAATATATTTACCATCGAAAATATATCATACTTATATTCTATAGAATCTATAATACCCAACCCAGAAGTGTCTATTTATTTTCTAAATTGTTGTAATCCCGCCCAAATATCCCCACAAACATCTTAAACACGATTTTATTGATTCATTTTGGGCTTACCAAAAGTCAGAAGTCGTCAAAAATGGCAACATCCTCACCATTATCCTCTACGGAGCCCCTGAAGTGACATGGTAAAAATATTTTTTTGGGATGTTAAAAATATTTGTTCGGAAATTATCTCGAGATAATAAAATTATCTCGAGATAATAAAATTATCCCGAGATAATATCTCGAGATAATAAAATTATCTCTAAATAATAAAATTATCCCGAGACAATATCTCGAGATAATAAAATTATCTCGAGATAATAAAATTATCCCGAGATAATATCTCGAGATAATAAAATTATCTCGAGATAATAAAATTATCCTGAGATAATATCTCGAGATAATAAAATTATCCTGAGATAATAAAATTATCCTGAGATAATATCTCGAGATAATAAAATTATCTCGAGATAATAAAATTATCCCGAGATAATATCTCGAGATAATAAAATTATCTCGAGATAATAAAATTATCGAGATAAGATCTCGAGATAATAAAAGTATCTCGAGATAATAAAATTATCCCGAGATAATATCTCGAGATAATAAAATTATCCCGAGATAATAAAATTATCCCGAGATAATATCTCGAGATAATAAAATTATCTCGAGATAATAAAATTATCCCGAGATAATATCTCGAGATAATTTTATTATCTCGAGATAATAAAATTATCCTGAGATAATAAAATTATCTCGAGATAATAAAATTATCCTGAGATAATAAAATTATCTCGAGATAATAAAATTATCTCGAGATAATAAAATTATCTCGAGATAATAAAATTATCCTGAGATAATATCTCGACTGTTGCAAATGCAATGACCGGTAACTTTAAAAAAAACAGGAAACTACACTTCGGACGTAAATATTGCCGAAATGTAATGACAATACCCACAAAATACAGCCTTTCATTTTTATCAGAAGTACAATCGAATAAAACCAATAACATATGCATGAAAAGTGAAAACAAAATTATATAAAAGCGAAATAATTTGACTTGATTTGCTCAAATTAAGATAAAACCAACAGTTTTCCTCACACAATTCACGCCCAAAAATGTCACACAATTTCCCGGGACAATTTCTCTCCAAATTTCATGCAAAAGTTCCCCCCAAAACTGCTCTGTTGTGGCCGCAATTTTTGATTTTAAGAACTGAAAATTAAAAATTAGCTTTAGCATTGGGTTTTATTTCAACCATAACTTGAAATGCAATACTGGACAACTAAAAGTAAAGCCTCCGAAGCAAAATGGACAGCAGGGTTTTTCAGAGCACATTACCACCAGTTTCACGCGAGAGTATTCGAGCGAGGCATCGCATGGGGAACGGCCCGTTAGTTGCCCCCGCGGGCTGCCGGCTGGGCTGGAGTGCCGTAAAGACAACTTGATGCAGTCGTCTTCCATGGCCGGGGTTGGGTTTGTTTGTTTGTTTGTCGGTCGCGGCCGTGTTGAGACACACTTAGGTCCTGATGGGACCAGCCAGGTTCAAATAAAGTGCTCAAGCCAGGCTAATTGAGCCTATAGCCTATAAGCATGCTGGCCTAGTACTTCGAAAGAAACGAGAGAAAAATATTCGAAGGCCACTCCAAACAATAAAGTGAACAATTTTACAAGAAAATGGGTTATAAGCAAGCCTACCCCGTAGGCTTTTTTTGTAGGTCTGCTCATTTTTGTCAAAGTTTGCTCCCCTTAAAAATCGTATTTTCCTTGCCCTCCTCTGTCCTGGCTACGCCACTGTTGTCCTTGCACTCAGCTGAATCACAGATCTTGCTATGTATACAGCTCGTGGTAGAAAAAGATCTCGGATAATTTTATTATCTCGAGATATTATCTCGATAATTTTATTATCTCGAGATAATTGTATTATCTCGAGATATTATCTCGATAATTTTATTATCTCGAGATAATTTTATTATCTCGAGATATTATCTCGGGATAATTTTATTATCTCGAGATAATTTCCGAAAAAATATTTTTACCATGTCACTTCAGGGGCTCCGTAATCCTCACTTGACCAAACACGCATAATAAGTTGATCGAAAGACCCAGCGCGTGGCTTGTCTTAACAATGCAAAAGAAGCCTACATCTACCTAATGACACTAGCTTATTTACAAAAACCTATTGAACAGTACGTAGTCATTCAATAGTGCGTACACTCTTCACTCGTAAACCACCAAAATTCGTGCTATTTTGGCGTTGGAAAAGAAATCTCGTGAATAGAGTGCCCTCTCAACAATATCTACTATCTGACACATTAACTAAAACTAAACTAAAATCATCCAACAACTTCTTTTAACGAATTGTTTCAGTATCGAAATCAATAGGAACAGAAAGAGTATGGTCTACACATTCCAGGAAAATGTTTCATTTGTTTCTTCTTCCATTCTATATTTCCCTAAAATTATCACATTTTTCTCCACAATCCTATGCAATTAATGATTCTCCACGCTACGCAGAAATTATATGCGATAAATCATACACATTTTGCACAATTTTTAGGCATTTTGAAGGGCAACATAAATATATTAAGAAATCAAATATCGCGCCCTCGTCGCAACCTCCATATAATCGAAGGTCGTAAAAGTTAATCCGATAACAATAGAGGGTATTCATTACTTCATCATTTATGTGGTTGTTCATGCATTAAATTCCTCCACATGGGCTGTTTAGCTTAATCGGGAAGTGACCTCTTGAAATAATATCACACTGATCAGACTGATCTTTATGTTATTACAGCGAGGCCCACATACAATGTTCAACACAATGTGAACGATGTTATAACTTGGAGGGCTAACAAACCAACATCGCCAAATTCGACTGACGTGTGTACAACGTGGGATGCTATGAGGAAATTGAACACTTGTTGGGCGCCATTTTGAAAATATACTGACTGTTGGGAATTCTTTTTCTTTATATCAACTTGAGTTTATGCTGGGCTCTTTAATTAAGCTTAAAAGGTTAGTTTGAGTCAGAAATAGTATTCATATATGGTCATTTATAGTGATTACCTGCATTTGGCGGTAATTTTGGGCGCCATTTTGAAAATACACTGACTCTTAGGACGTTTTATCCTTCCTTTATATCAACTTCAGAGTAAGCTGGGCTCTTTAATTAAGCTAAAAGGTTAGTTTGATTCAGAAATAGTATTCATATATGGTCATTTATAGTGATTACCTGCATTTAGGGGCCATTTTGGACGCCATCTTGGAAAAACCCACTTGGGGCCAGTTTATATTTTTGGGAACATCCAGATTATGTTTTGGGGTCATCTCAGAAACCTAAAAAAGTTGGTTTGGTTTAGTCCTGGGGATGCACAGGATGTGCCTCTAGCTCCCCGAGTATCATTTTTGGGTGAAAAAATGTATTTTAGCATTAATTTTTGACCTCATAATCGGCGCCATTTTGAATTTGAAATATTTTAACAACACAATTTGGGGAGAAATGTTTCTGCTGTAACCCTCAAAGCCATTTTCCATTGATTATTTTGAATATAATGATTTTAATGCCCTTTTAATGTCGCTGTAACCCGATTTTGTCCGAAAAACACATCATGGCTGTCATTTTGGGCCTCATATTTGACGCTATTTTGAATTTGAAATATGTGAATGACATAATTTGAGGACAAATGATCTTGTGGTAGCCCAAAATGATTTTTTTCTATTGATTATTTAAGATATTAGGCATTAAAAAAGGCTGTTTGTATCAATTTTCATGAAAATGTGCTATTTGGCGGCCATTTTGAATTTGAAACATGCATACAACCTAATTTTAAGCCAAAATGTATTGTTTAGAGGCTCATTCTCCGATAAATCGTTCAAGTTTGGTCTCAGTAATTGCAAAATTCCAACCACGAAGAATTCATGAAAATCATTCAGAATCGTAAACTTTAATAGTTTCAGAGCACAAAACAATGCATGGGTGATTTTTCAACAATACTTCATTTTTGAGCAATATTACTTGTACGCATTGGTGGTAACGTATCAGTGGTAACGTATCTGTGAAGCCCTTTCACACTTTTGTTTTAATCGTGCAAGTGTAAAAACTTACCGACTTAATACTCATACTTGATCAGTCATCACCCAATGTACTAAAGTCTGGTATGGTATTTGGCTTCATTTATTACAGCGTTTTTTCCGAGGGGAGTAGAATTTAGGTAACGTATCTGTGACGACATGAACGTAACGTCAGGATGTTTTGCCATTAATAGACCTGATTGTTTTTTTACTTGAAACCATTGTGTTATGTACCACATATATAATATAACTATGGAGCCTGCTTGATCCATCACATATGAGAACATTCATATAGCTAGTTATTTTGACAGATTGCTATCCATTAGAAATATGGTAACGTATCTGTGAACAATATTGGCGACATAGTCTCAAAGACCTGTTGGAATAATTTAATAACCTGCGTTGTGATGTTTTATACTTTATAATTAGGGCATGATACCAGCTAATGAAAAGTACCTATAATCCATTATTATGCGCGCATGTATAGCGAACAGGGACATATAATACGGATCGCACCTTGGCTGACGACATGGAGGAAAACAATGGATATGCATAATCAGCTTTATTGTTTTATACTTTCTAGGCATGTTACAACCTCTAGTCTCACACATTTTAGAAAGCAACTCCTAAGTATAAGTTATATTAATAAAAGTCATTTCTTTCTGACGGAACAAGTCTGAATACGACTTGAAACTATGGGCGACACAAATTTGGCTTTTTGGACACTTTATCGGAGAATGTGCCTAGAGCTCCAGAAGCCATTTAGCAATGATAATCTTGCGTTTTACAAGTTGTTTTAAGCTGTTTTAATGAAAATATACTATTTTGGCAGCTATTTTGAATGATCACCCCTATATTCTCCCAACCCACCCTAAGATGCGTGTTTACCTGAACTTTTCTGTTTATACACATGAAAAGGGATCAAGAAAACATTGTGTCATTAATGTCCATTCCAGGTGGCACCTAGCTCAATCTGAAGCCGGTCTAAAACAAGATTATTTTAACTCAACATTCTCATGATATACCAGGGGATATCACACTGTCATACTTAAAATGGCTCCAAAATACTATTAACTGTATAAATAACTCTGAAATTGGCAGCCATCTTGGAATTCATTCTGAAGATGACCTCAAAATGATAACCTAACCGCTAGAGTGGATTTCTCTCCATGCAATTAGTAAAAAACGGCCAATTTTGCATGTTTATAAGCCATTTGGTTCAAATGCTATGCTATTTTCAATTTTTCCAATATGGCCGCCAGCGGCCATTTTGGATTTTTCAAGCTAAAGTAGAACTCTAAATGGCAAAATAGAACCCTGGAATGAATTTCTAGCCATAAATTTAATAAATCCAAGATGGCCGCCGGCGGCCATTTTGGATATTGCCGTTTCTTGGAGTTAGCCCACACTTTTGGGATGAGCATAGGAGCTCATTTTTTTCTAAATACTCTTTAGCACCAGAATTCACCTTCAAACCTTCCGTTGCTCTCCGTGGTCACGAAAAACCCTAAAATGAACCTACTAGTGTAATCCCTATGGCGTTACTTTTCGTCGGCTAATTCCGGGATCCGTAGTGGCGTATAGGTCCGATACGTCACTATGACATGTAGCGAGGTGTACGCTACTATGACGCCGATATTTCTTAATTATAAAAATGTGTATAAAAAGTGGCGTATGGTCGATACGCCACTATGGAAAACACACAATTTCACCTTGTAACTATACGCCACATTTAATTAATTAATTACTAATTAATTAGCTAATTTTGATTGATGAGACTTAGAAAAATGAAAGAGAACATCATTAAAAACATATGTGCCAATATTTAAAAAAAATACCAAAAATCACTATACGCCACTATGTAATGCAGCCGACGAAATGATCAAAAATTGATAGCATTGACAGTCCTCGAAGTAAACTTTATAAATCTAATGATATCTACTTAATATGTATGTAGCTGGAATGAAAAACACCAAAAATTAGATCTTTTGGGGGAAAATTAAAGGTCAAAATTTTCATATTTTTTTTGATCGTCGGATTTTCATCCCAGCTACATACACTTTGAGTACATATCATTAGATTTATAAAGTTTACTTTGAGGACTGTTAAATGTCAAAAATTTTAAACATATCAAATTTTATCATACAGTAATTTTTATTATATCGCGAATTTCAAAAACTCAAAAATAGCAGAAGGACATTCCTCGTATTCAGAATGCAATTCGATATGGTGTACTCTCAGCTCCAAAAAATACATGAACACGTCGCTAAACGTTAATATCCGATCCCTTAATATTATTTTGCGCTTCGAGTGTGTATACGGTGTCTATGAAACCGTTTGCATGTACCATAATTATTGAATGACGCAAGTATGGTCAGATTTGATATTTTTAGTAGGGCTTTCTTTGGGTGACATTGTATGTGACACTTTTTGTGAGCATTGCCACATAAGCACACCCAATCATCCTAAACACACACAACCCATCCAACTAAATACATTATTATGTTTTGATGAATCCAAGGGTGTGAAAATATTGGATCCAAAACATAATAATAATAAAATTGGATGCTTTACGACCAATATTTATTGGTCTCGCTATGAGTTTTAAAATATTGGACGAGACGTTAAAACTCATAGTTCGACCAATAAATATGGGCTCAATCGATCCAATTCTATATCACACATGCGCCTCCCACACACCCCACCCCACCCCACATACCCTTAATACAATTTAGCTTCGACCCATGTAATTTGACCTCCGGCAATTTACTGTCTTACTCAATTGATTTTCTTCCTCTACTTTGTAGACAGGAGACTAGTGTCTCAAATTTCACATGATATTTGCGAAAACATTTTACAATTTTACTTAAAAATCTGATTTAATACTCACGTTACTCCCTCGGTCTCTTGTACAAATACTGTAAGTAGAACGGGTAGAAAAAACAGAACCATCACGTATTCATATCCTCTACCATTACCCCTCAAACCAGGTAACACTCCCATGTTATTAAAGTATTCTCCTGCTGTAAACAAGATACGTATTATTTTAAAGTATTCATACATACACGCTACATATGTATGTAACAGCCCGAGTAATTGGTCGAGAGCCGGGCATAAACAACGTTTATGCCCGGTGTCCCGGATGTGAGATGGTGGGGTAGGAAAAATGAAGGAAAATCATGTTTTTTAATAATGTTAATTGTAATTTTTTGTTATTATTTCGATGAAATAAGAATCACAACATGTTCTGGTATGTATGAACGGGGTTCATTCATATATTTTCATGACTAAACGGTTGTTTATGCCCTCGAGCCGCAAGCGGCTCCTCGGGCATAAACAACCGTTTAGTCATAAAAATATATGAATCAACCCCTAATTTTTGACCTTCCAGGGAGGCTAAACAAAACAAAATAAAACACGTGTCTCAAAACCCATGGCAATTTCATAAAACTAGTGCGGAATGCTTTTTTTTTTTTTTTTAAATTCTTTTAAAGATTTTTTTAAACCTTAATTTTGAATTAAGATGTCATTTTCCAGTGTTCAAAAGTACACAGCATAACATTGTGGTTGATTTACACATATGAAGTACAAATATCAATTGGTTTATACATATACAATCAGAGTATCGAATAAGGAAATTTTCTTCAAAATATGTCTAAAGATTTCATGATTTTATGGCAAAAAAGATTAATAAATAATAAATAATAACTAGATATAAATATTTAGGACCCGTTTTTTTTTGGTGTTTTTTTTTTTTTTTTTTTGACCAACTTCACCAAAAAATATTTGAAATTTGGGCCAAAATCAGACTTTTTTATGGGTTTTTTTTTGCATGAGCGTTTTGAGCGTTTCGACAGTATTTTTTTGGGACATGAGAGCACATATCGAATTGCATTCTGAATACGGAGAATGTCTTTCTGAAATCAAATAATTTTCATTTTTTGAAATTCTGACGATATAATACAAATTTTATTTTTATGACAAATTATTAAAATTTGATATTTTTCACATTTTTGATATATAACAGTCCTCGAAGTAAATTTTATAAATCTAATGACATATTCTTAAAGTGTATGTAGCTGGGAGGTAAAGCCGACGATCAATTGAAAATTTTGACCTTTTATATTGAAGATATGGATTTTTTCCCAAAAAGACGTAATTTTTTTTTGTGTTTTGGGAAAAAAAATCCAATCTTTAATACGAAAGGTCAAAATTTTCAATTGATTCAAAAGTACACAGCATAACATTGTGGTTGATTTACACATATGAAGTACAAATATCAATTGTTTTATACATACGAGGGGCAGTCAGTATGTTTTAAGAGTTGACTCGTGACGTCATATGTGAATTGTTTCATAGCATTTCTCAATGATTACATAAACACTGTACCTTTGTCTTTCAAACAACATATGTAAAAATTATATCATACACATGATTACGTAACAGCATTAGCATAAAATCAATATACTAGGGACACTGCCAAATCACGCACAAAGGCGGGCCTTTTAAATTACAGAAAAAACACGTGTTTACAATGTCCGAAAACAGCACAAGTACAAGGTGCATATGGCTAGTTTTGGGCAGAAATGAACACTAGGTCCTCCTTTTGCATTTGTTTAAATATGAGACTTGTAATTAAACTTTGGTGGAAATGGGACGTCTGGAAACTTCAACAACTTTAGTGCTTGAATGGAAGCAAAATTATTCTGCAAAAATGGCGAAAATGAAAAAGCAGTTATTACAAATGACATTAATTATCTCCAAAATGAAACAGAATAAAATATAATGACTGGTCACGTGTGAGAGCTGGTACTCGGTGCGATAATAACGGGTGCAAATGAAACAACAATCTGCGCATGCGCAGGTGGGATGACCGATACAACATGGTGGAAATGCACGAAAATTGCTAAATTCCATGTAAATAAGGCCTAAAATATTACAAAATGCTATGAAAATTGTAATTTAAATATTCATATGAATTTTTATGGATGATCTCAACCTGAAATGAACAGAAAAGTTTTAAAAATAAATTTCTCATTCAAACGATGGCCCCTCTCTTTGTACCACTACTTTTTGTATAAATGTAACAATGGTACAATAACAGTTATATTTTAATCACGGATTCAAATATTTTCTAGGGAGACTCCTGTTTAAATGTCTGGAGATTAGTCAACAGAACTGGCAAAAAAATTTAAATTTCCACGTTTGCTATTTTTGGCAATATCAAGATTTTTAAAAAAGAAAAGCCTTGTTTTTGTCAAAAATAAGACATATTTGACCACGCATTTTAAATAAACTAAAACATTTACAGCCCAACAAACATGGTTTAATGAACTGATAGTTTGTGTTCTATTACTGTTCCAAAAGGCAGCATTCTCCATTCTTTAATTCCCGAGAAAATATAGAAAATACAACAATACCTCATTTCAGCCTCTTATTTCCCTTAACAAAAACGCCTCAATTTCACCAGGTGACTCTAGACCATTGATTTTATGCTAATGCTGTTACGTAATCATGTGTGTGATATATAGAATTTTTACATGTGTTATTTGAAAGACAAAGGTACAGTGTTTATGTAATCATTGAGAAATGCCATGAAAACGATCCACAAATGACGTCACGAGTCAACTCTTAAAACATACTGACTGCCACTCGTATACAATCAGAGTATCGAATAAGGAAATTTTCTTCAAAATATGTCTAAAGATTTCATGATTTTACAGCAAAAAAGATTAATAAATAATAAATAATAACTAGGTATAAATATTTAGGACCAGTTTTGTTGTTTTTTTGACCAACTTCACCAAAAAATATTAACAATTGATCGTCGGCTTTTCATCCCATCTACATACACTTTAAGTATAAATCATCAGATTTATAAAGTTTACTTCGAGTACTGTTAAATATCAAAATATAAATTTTTAATCATTTGCCATAAAATGTGTATTACATTGCAAATTTCAAAAAATCAAAATTATTTGATATTAGAAGGACATTCTTCGTATTCAGAATGCAATTCGATATGTATGATGTGCTCTAATGTCCCACAATAAATACTGTCCAAACGTTCATACCCCATCCCTTAAATGATAGTTTTGTTTCAAAAGTTGGTACATTATGGACAATTGTACATAACTGTAGTTTAAACTTAAAACAAATCAAAAAATGTTTTGGGTTGGTCATCCAATTTGCCTGCAGTGACCTACAGGGTGTCCATAAAAGAACTGTATTGTCGAAAACGTATTGTTTGGGTATTTTAACGCTACAACTAAACATAACTATTAAATAACTGATGTGGTTGAGGAATTGTAATTCAGCTATAATATACTTTTTTGAATTTATTATATTTCACCACTCTTGAAATATAAGAACTTTACGAAACTCCCTCATTTTCACCCCTTTCCACGGATTCAAATATCAATCGGTGATTTGTAGGCCTATTCGGAGTGCTAATCACTGCGCATCATCAGCGCATGAGGCGTCTATAATTGTCATTGATAGATATTTGACTCCGTGGAACGGATTGAAAATGAGGCAGTAAAATACTTCTATTTCAAAAACGGAGCGGTTAATTGTCAAAATTCAAAAAGTATGTGATATCTGATATACCGTAAAAACCCGTCTACAATCATATACTTAAGAAACGCCCTCAATAAAATTAGTTGCTTTTGTATTTGGAGTTTGAGCAACTAGGCCTATACTTGTGGTTATACAGGGTGAGTCAAAAAAGTGCAATAGAGAAAAGAATCCATTTTTATTTAAGAACCGAGTTGAACCTTTTATGTTTTAAAACATTTTATAATTAACATATCCATTAGCGATCTTGTGTGAAAAAATCAAGGAATTGTCATTTACCGTTTTGTTTTTATGACACATTTTATAACGATACCCAATTTTAATGTTTGTCCAAGAGACATCTAAAATTTGAATGTCAGCACACTCTGTGCAAGGTAGATTTGGAACCACTGCCATTTTCTTAACCTCATTGGCATTGAAATAAAATGGAACACCCAAAGTCTTGTTGCCCTTGGTCTTGTTTAAGGAGAAGAAACATTATTTGTTGTTATTTTCATTTTCCCTTCCCTTTATTCTCTATCAAAACCATCTAAATTTGTAGGCGGGTTTTTCAAATGTCGAAATGAAATGCGCGCAAATTGAAGTGGAGTGAATTTCAAAATATCTAGTAAGTTTGACATATTGGGATTAAAAAAACTTGTTTGGGTCGAGTGAGGTATGAAGGACTTAAAGTAATGTTACAAAGTTTGTTTGAACAGAAAAAAAGAACGCAAATATCAACCTTATTTAAGTTAAAGTCATAATGTACGATCTTTTTTCAGAATTTACCTTTATTTTTTTCAAAACCGATTTTTTTGGCATATTTGTAATACTTACACATGTTCTAATTTAAATCTATGAGCAAACTGTCAAATTCGTCCTATTTGTAGTAAAACAGGACGATTTTCTGTTGGTCCGACATAAAGTCATAATTTTAGATTATGACTTTATGTCGGCCACGATCGCAAACCGTAGACTCCTACAAAACTAGCTTGGTCACGCTCCCTCCACATGTGGAAGGAGCGTAACCAAACTGGCCGCGTAGGAGACTAACTCTGAGGCCGCACTCGCTGTCCTAATCCAAATCGTGCGAGATGTTTCGAGTGATAGAGGTGAAGTTTATGATGTTGTTTCTTTGCAAATTCCCAATGTTTTTCGCGTCCAAATATATTGGGAACTTTCATAATGATTGCATATTATCATTTTAGAAGAAAAAAAGAAAAATCTAAAAATTTAAAAAGATCGTACATTAAGGCTTTAAAGTTAGTTTCAGAGCTGGTGCATTTATCGTGCATTGTGTGCTCCCATTCAAAATACATGGTACTTCGTGGACAAATAATGAAATTGGGTATCGCAGCAAAAGGACTCATAAAAATTAAACGGTAAAAGCGAGTAACTTCATTTTTGCACAGAAGGTGACTATTGAGTGTGGCATTTATAGAAACTTTACATAATGTGAAAGTTCAACTTGGTTCTTTCATAAATGTCGATTCTTTGCTCTATTGCACTTTTTTTTGACTCACCCTGTACATCCATCAAAGTATATTGTAACACCAATCAATTGATTTGACATAATAACGACTTTTTTTATAGCAGGATCAAATAGCTCAATTGATAGAGCGTCAGACTGTGGCACTAAAGAGAGCACGGTCCAGGGACATGTTCCGGTTTTTTATTCTCGTTTTAATTAAACTTTTTGACATGTTATTTTTTTCTATCTTCAAATCTACCGTTCTACTTTTAGGATTTCATTTTAGGTTTTTTTTTATTATTTTTTTAATATTTTTTAATAGAATTTTTTAGTAATTTTGTGGTTTTAAAGAAACTAATAAAAGCATTTATTCTAAAAAATATCAAAACCCATGGTTAGACAGACGTGTTGCAACTACTTGTCTCTCCTCGTCTTTGCAATAAAAACCTTTGTTGCACCTTTGTGCCATCCCAATTCTTGGGGAATGGTGGGTAGGGTCAGAAGGGGAGAGGTACTTGGATTATTTTTCTACGGGGATGTGCGGCCCTAGCTTCCGAACCCATCAGTCATTTATCTTTTGGTCGTTATATGACTATCATTTTGAGGACTGAGTTCTTTCGAGAAGCAGTTTCAGACAATAGCGTGGGATTATTGGAGCAGAGGTTATCTTTTGAATTCTTTTATGACCACTGAATCCCGAGGGACAGGGGACGTGTCTCCCAAGCTTTCAGAAAAATTACCCGATTTTTGTTCTTTTCAGTCACTTTTTGACAATTTTGGCCGATTGCCCATCCCGCCATTTCAAGCCGGATTGGCGCTTATGACTGGAGGAATCGGCATCAAATTGTTTTTGCAACTGCCCAATTGGATGGGAAATCCCTGCTTCAAAATCAATTTTATTATTCGCTGGCGAAGTGATGTAATAATCGGATGAACTACCATAGCAATATAAAGGGTAAAACCATTTTTTAATATATCGCACTTCACTAGTATGTTCACGCGGTACCTCTGCATTGAACCATATAATGCTGATCACTCGCCCCTTTAAAATTAGTATCTTTGAAAAGAACAGTATTGTATTCAATCTATGATCGCAGCCATACACAGGCGATGAGTGCAATCTGCTTGTAGTGCACCACGATATATTCAAATATTGTTTTAACCTATTGCTATGGCAGTTAATCCGATTGTTACATCACTTTGACAGCGAATTGTATTGGATTGTAAACTTTCAGCATCCTTTTGTAACATTCAGCGTGTTTATAGTGAATATACCGCATTTTAAGTATACCGTATACGATAATCCTTGTATATATACCGATACCGTTGCTGTTTATAGTGAGACACAGTTACCGCCAGACAGGGTCTAATTCTGCATAAAACCGGGCAACGTTATTTCTATAGATCTGCTGCGCATTCAAATTGCATTGTATTGCATCGTAATTTCATTTGTGTCTATGCTAATTATGTTTACACAACATGAACTCACGTGTTTTCAAGCAAATTCGCCGATAATAGGTGATCAAAAGCGATCGGAATGTTACAAAAGTACAGATCGCATTCAGCTTACTTCATATGAGATGATCTTGGGAAAAATACGGCATAATTTGTCTTGATGTTTGCGGAATGCCATGCAGTAAAATATTAATACGTTACGGCAATTCATGATTGACAACTAACAATCGGCGTGTCCTTCGTATCCTCCACTGTCAATTTCTTATCCACTCACTAATCCTCACAAAAGCTCTGTGTTGATTACGTAATGTGTGGAGGCAAATTGCAATAAGTACAATGAAATAATGAGTAGGGCGGGCTCCGAGGCGGGTTTCTTCTTCATCTTACGTAACAGTATTATTCTTCAAAAAAAACCCGGAAGCTTGTCGTTTGGAGCTCTAGCTGAAATACAGCAAGATAATGTAAGATAGTAAATGTTAACCTGTATTTTAGCTAGAGTATCTCGAGCTAGTTACCGCACAAATTATACCAACTAACATTATCGTGCATTTGCAATAACCCCGAGGTCACACGAGGAATGTGTAATTATTGTGGCGCGAGCTATAAACAGCCCATTGAACAATATGATCATGGTGGTGAACATGTAGCTTCTGTTTTGATAACTCTTGGGGGTGAGAATCGTTCCGAATGTCCTGCGCGCATCCTACGCATCGTGAAGAAGCTCCTACTTCCGGTAATACCGCACACAATTTATACTGGTGTGTTTGTAGTGCAAATATCTCGCGACAATGTCCTTCGGTTGAGAAGGATATCGATGTACCGTACATACAAATACTGCTAGTGTTTATAGTGGGATAATTTCTGACTGGATAGAAATTATACCCAGGGAACCTCTATTATTATCGGGAATTGCCTGTCACACATGATCGCACGCAATTGGTGGGACCTCATCTGCCCAGAACATATTGACCACAGAGAACCTATTCTTGAGAGGGCACTCTATTCACGTGGTTTCTTTTTCAACGCTAAAAGATCACGAATTTTGGTGGTTTGCAAATGAAAAGTGTCCGCACTATCGATTGATTACGTAACTGTTATGAATAATTTATTAGGTTTTTCAATGCAATCGCCTCGACCCATTAATACATATTATCTGTATTATCAAAGTATTGACATTGCTCTTATGAACTGACATCCACCTGTTATACCGCAATGTGCCGCACATCTGCTCCCACTATAAACACGCTCACAGGCGATGGAACACATTTCAAAATTCCGGCAAAGCCTGCATCATTCCTACATTTCAGGTTGGTTAGCTTTTGAGATGTAGGAATGCGTGTAATCGGATTTGTCTATACATTCAAGAATAGTGTAAACCCATAGAGGCCCTGCATGCTTTTATCGATTGGCTCCAAACAAAGGATTTGAACCGGTGTCCTTCACCGTAACGGAATTTACTCTATGACCGTAATCAGGTGGATGTCAGTTCATAAGAGCAATGTCGGGGATTATAGATCACAATTTTTCAATCGATGGGGAGAGATGAGGTCCCACCAGGTCCGACCGAGTCTCCTACACAGGTTACGCTCCCTGTGGAGGGGCGGAACCAAACTGGCTGATGTGGAGACTAAGCCAGTTTGCGTCGGTCTGATACTCGTCTATCTCGTCTTTGACCATGCGCAGATCTGGCTGGTCAGGAAGATATTTAATATTCCGAATTTATAATATGCCTACCAGTTCCACCGTATAACCGATTTGCTAGAGAATATTTGTTACCATGTTTAATAAATTCGTATTAATCGTATAATAAAATGTGGCCAAATGTATATTTGTGTACATAGTGTGTGGATCCACTCTTCTACGGACTTGGCTACTAAGCATGTCGGGAAGGATATGGCGGTATGCTGACCTGGGTCAATATGTTCTGGGCAGATGAGGTCCCACCAATTGCCTGCGACCTTGTGTGCGAGCATGTGTGACAGGCAATTCCCGATAATAATAGAGGTTCCCTGCCGTAATTATGGCGCAGTGTAATCCATTCAATCAAATGTTGTCATTAACCTATTAGATCGTAGTACAGCCTGTCTCAAAAAAAATTGTGCAAGTGAAAAGCGCCCTCTGTGGCAATTAGAAAATACCGTTGTGACATAATGCCCACATCAACGTCACGGGCATAGTCTTAGCTCTCAAATGCCGTTTAGTCTGTTCAATTTGCTTGTTTAAATCTCGAGATATGCTTACTTAACAACGAAAGGGTAAAATCGCAATTGTGCCACTTTTACTAGGGAAGAGGGCTGTACATGTAAATCAATGATGACATCAAGTTTATCAAGAGTTCCTTCGTGAAATCAAAAGAATGTACCGTATCAATTACACAACGATACAAAATTGTTTTTAATGTTTTATCATGATAAAGGTATAATGATTCTCCTTTTCCACTTACGACAAATTAAACGATAAATATTTCACATTCTGCTGTAAAATTAAAAATATGTGCATGTCAATGATTTTACTATGGTAAATACTGTTCTCTTTGTCATTCAAGACATGTTAAAAGACAAACAAATATTGCACACTTATAGGTTAATGAACTTTGACAAGTTCATGAAATTTGACAAATTAATGAAATTTGACAAAATAATGCACGCGCGCTGGTGTTGATGCGTCTAATGCACGAGCCCCGAAGAGGGAATGCATTAGACGCATCAACATCAGCTATCATTGATTTACATGTACAGCCCTATTCCCTAGTAAAAGTGGCACAATTGTGATTTTACCCTTTCGTTGTTAACTAAACATATCTCGAGATTAAAAAGAGAAAATTGAACAGAACAAACGGTATTTGAGAGTTAAGACTGTGCTCTTGACGTTGATGTAAGCATTATGTCACAACGGTATTTTCTAATTGCCAAAGAGGGCGCTTTTCACTTGCACAATTTTTTTTTTGAGACAGGCTGTACATTTGTTATGTGTGTGAGACGAACTGTCACTGTAGATTGCAATCAAGGATGATCTCCTGGATGGGGCAGCTTTAATTAGCATGAGGCCGCATTGATATGTAAATAGCGTATTGTTATTTAAATTTGTGCCCAGACGTATTGAGGGCGACAGTCATGTTATCCAGACGGAGAATGGCTGCATATGCCGGGCATGTCAATTTGCTGAGTGAAGGCTGATAATCACCTTTCTGTATAGGTAATAAGCTAGTATATTTCGTGTACCAGTTGGTTATAACAAAAAATTAGTATCATATTAAATATATTAAATGTATAAACTTTGAAATTTACATGAATTTGAAGAGCATAGCTTCGAAATGTAGCTTAGTCAGGTGATGTGAAATTCTGCTGCGTGACCCCCTCTGCGTGGTAGAATTATATTCACAAAACATTGAATTTAACAGATATTTTTGGTAGCCAACCACGATTTATCAGCATTTAAAATATATGTTAATTAACAAAGATAAATAATAAAGAGTACAAATGGCAATTAACTAGTAAACAAGCCTGAAATTTTAAAATGTTGCCACGTGATTTCCCGAACACATGATATGTCCACATGTGACCACTATTCATATTTACCGTAAATATTTGGAGTATGCTTGCACATCATGCACATACACTGTGCATTTCTTTACTTCCGTATAAAATCAATAATTCATGCTGGGAGCCAAGTAACATTGTCTGCTCAGTGCAAATTGGTATTTTATTTTACTTGAGAGCATAATAGAAATACATAAAGACGAATAAGGCGCCATGATGGAAGGTCAGGTCGGGTATCAAAGGTTATTATAACTTAAATACTACTTGTATTTCCCACCTTGCCTCTGTCACATATTTCCTTCATATTATTGACAGCAAGTCCTAATTTTGACTTTGCTATTGCAAAATGTCATTTCATATCAAATTAGTAGACTTTCTTTGAAAAACATATCACTGGTGCCTGATGGGAATACCCGTCCGCCATTTCATTAAACTGGATCGTTTTCGCCTGTTTTGTGCCCAGATGTATTGGGGCGCGCGCTATGCTCTCATTGAACAGGCAAAGTTCGCAAAACTAACAACGTTGTTATTTGCCAAACTCAATTAACATGATCCAAGGGGTCGAACATGAATTATTCATAACGAGCTATAACAGATCGATAACTGGCCTCACTTTCTAGCTAGTAAACCAGCTGAATTTTTCATAGATTTTGCGTTGCTAATAGAACAACCGTGAATTTAGTGTCACCCCCTTGTTGAAATCATATTTGTTATTTACGGGATGATACACAACCTCTATTGCTATGATAATTAATCTTGTTACATCACTACTTTTATGGCGAATAAATATCCACTAGTCTGTGAGCGTGTTTATAGTGGGAGCAGATGTGCGGTACATTGCGGTACAATTTCTACCCGGTTAGAGATTATCTGGATACTTGCCCACTATAAACACTAGCAGTATTATGTATGTACGGTGCATCGATATCCTTCTCAACCGAAGGATATTGTGGCGAGATATTCCCACTATAAACACACCAGTATAAATTGTGTGCGGTATTACCGGAAGTAGGAGCTTCTTCATGATGCGTAGGATGAGCGCAGGACATTCGGAACGATTCTCACCCCCACGAGTTATCAAAACAGAAGCTACATGCAAGGGGGTGACACTAAATTCACGGTTGTTCTATTAGCAACGCAAAATCTATGAAACATTCAGCTGGTTTACTAGCTAGAAAGTGAGGCCAGTTATCGATCCGTTATAGCTCGTTATGAATAATTCATGTTCGACCCCTTGGATCATGTTAAATGAGTTTGGCAAATAACAACGTTGTTAGTTTTGCGAACTTTGCCTGTTCAATGAGAGTATAGCGCGCCCCCAATACATCTGGGCACAAACCAGGCGAAAACGATCCAGTTTAATGAAATGGCGGACGGGTATTCCCATCAGGCACCAGTGATATGTTTTTTCAAAGAAAGTCTACTAATTTGATATGAAATGACATTTTGCAATAGCAAAGTCAAAATTAGGACTTGCTGTCAATAATATGAAGGAAATATGTGACAGAGACAAGGTGGGAAATACAAGTAGTATTTAAGTTATAATAACCTTTGATGCCCGACCTGACCTTCCATCATGGCGCCATGATTCGTCTTATGTATTTCTATTATGCTCTCAAGTAAAATAAAATACCAATCTGCACTGAGCAGACAATGTTACTTGGCTCCCAGCATGAATTATTGATTTTATACGGAGGTAAAGAAATGCACAGTGTATGTGCATGATGTGCAAGCATACTCAAAATATTTACGGTAAATCTGAATAGTGGTCACATATTGACATATCATGTGTTCGGGAAATCACGTGGCAACATTTTAAGATTTCAGGCTTGTTTACTTGTTAATTGCCATTTGTACTCTTTATTATTTATCTTTGTTAATTAACATATATTTTAAATGCTGATAAATCGTGGTTGGCTGCCCATGATATCTGTTAAATTCAATGTTTTATGAATATAATTCTACCACGCAGAGGGGGTCACGCAGCAGAATTTCACATCACCTGAGCTATATTTCGAAGCTCTGCTCTTCAAATTCATGTAACTTTCAAAGTTTATACATTTAATATATTTAATATGATACTAATTTTTTGTTATAACCAACTGGTACACGAAATATACTAGCTTATTACCTGTACAGAAAGGTGATTATCAGCCTTCACTCAGCAAATTGACATGCCCGGCATATGCAGCCATTCTCCGTCTGGATTACATGACTGTCGCCCTCAATACGTCTGGGCACAAATTTAAATAACAATACGCTATTTACATATCAATGCGGCCTCATGCTAATTAAAGCTGCCCCATCCAGGAGTTCATCTATGCTACATGTTCACCGCAGGCTCACCGCCATGATCATATTGTTGAATAGGCTGTTTATAGCTCGCGCCACAATATTTACACATTCCCCGTGTGACCCCGGGGTCATTGCAAATGTACGATAATGTTAGTCGGTATATAATTTGTGCGGTAACTGTGTCTCACTATAAACAGCAAGGGTATCGGTATATATACAAGAATTATCGTGTACGGTATACTCAAAATGCGGTATATTCACTATAAACACGCTCTGTATCACAGAGCGTGTTTATAGTGGGAGCAGATGTGCGGTACATTGCGGTACAATTCCTACCCGGTTAGAGAGCGTGTTTATAGACCACTTGACATCACTGTTTATCAACAAAGGCGAGGGACTCGTCTGTCGATATGCTTGACCAAGCCGCCACACTGTTCAATGGCTTTCTTGTACTATATGAAATGTGGCGGGCGATTTAAAATACACATGCCCTTAGCAAACTACGATGCGTACGCACACTGCAGGGCAGAGAACAATAAAAATTGCCATAATGCGCGCGCATACTGCCGGGCAATGACGTCACATGCCAAGTGGTCTATAGTGAGACAATCTTTCCGTTATTTAGCTAAACTACCGCGTAGTCTAGATTTGCAATGGTTAGTAAAACATAAACAAATATAGACTGCGTGGCAGTCCAGCTAAATACCGTATAATCTGGCTCACTATAAACACGCTCAGAGATTATCCGGATATTTGCCCACTATAAACACTAGCAGTATAATATGTATGTACGGTACATCGATATCCTTCTCAACCGAAGGATATTGTGGCGAGATATTCCCACTATAAACGAACCAGTATAAATTGTGTGCGGTATTACCAGAAGTAGGGGCTTCTTCATGATTCGTAGGATGCGCGCAGGACATTCGGAATGATTCTCACCCAAGAGTTATCAAAACAGAAGCTACATATTCACCGCCATGATCATATTGTTGAATGGGCTGTTTATAACTCGCGCCACAATATTTACACATTCCCCGTGTGACCTCGGGGCTATTGCAAATGTACGATAATGTTAGTTGGTATATAATTTGTGCTGTAACATTGAGCGTGTTTATAGTGAATATACCGCATTTTGAGTATGCCGTATACGATAATCCTTGTATATGTACCGATACCCTTGCTGTTTATAGTGAGACACAGAGCGTGTTTATAGTGAATATACCGCATTTTGAGTATACCGTACACGATAATCCTTGTAATATGTACCAATACTCTTGCTGTTTATAGTGAGACACAGTTACCGCACAAATTATATACCAACTAACATTTGCAATGACCCCGAGGTCACACAGGGAATGTGTAAATATTGTGGCGCGAGCTATAAACAGCCCATTCAACAATATGATCATGGCGGCAAACATGTAGCTTCTGTTTTGATTACTATTGCGGGGTGAGAATCGTTCCGAATATCCTGCGCACATCGTACGCATCATGAAGAAGCTCCTACTTCCGGTAATACCGCACACAATTTATACTGGTGTGTTTATAGTGGGAATATGTCGCCACAATATCCTTCGGTTGAGAAGGATATCGATGTACCGTACATACATATACTGCTAGTGTTTATAGTGGGCAAGTATCCGGATAATCTCTAACCGGGTAGAAATTGTACCGCAATGTACCGCACATCTGCTCCCACTATAAACACGCTCAATGTTACCGCACAAATTATATACCAACTAACATTATCGTACATTTGCAATGACCCCGAGGTCACACGAGGAATGTGTAAATATTGTGGCGCGAGCTATAAACAGCCCATTCAACAATATGATCATGGCGGTGAACATGTAGCTTCTGTTTTGATAACTCTTGGGCAAATGTTGGGGGTGAGAATCGTTCCGAATGTCCTGCGCGTATCCTGCGCATCATGAAGAAGCTCCTACTTCCGGTAATACCGCACACAATTTATACTGGTGTGTTTATAGTGGGAATATCTCGCCACAATATCCTTTGGTTGAGAAGGATATCGATGTACCGTACATACATATACTGCTAGTGTTTATAGTGGGCGAGTATCCGGATAATCTCTAATCGGGTAGAAATTGTACCGCAATTATGCCCTCACTCATATTTTACAAAAGTGCGACTATTTCTGAACATCTAACCTAGCTGTAATTTTAGGTCATGTTAGAGAAATATATTTGCTAGAAGTTTGGAGAATACTTTAAATATTGGCCGGTTATTTTCACACAGTGATCTAGGCAAATGCATATACTTCTAAAATACGCTATTTGTAAAGGTCGCGCGTCAATTGTGAGAGCACTGTGTATTGTGTATAGGAAAACGGACAGTAACTGCAGTATGACTAGATATGTCCCTTTAAGTTAATTTTCTAACAAGGTTCAACTTTCTGACGGTGCGGTAGGGGAACTCGGTGCGAAGTGGAACACAGGACAAGACAAAACACCCCCATACAGTTATGTATATGTTGTCCTCAATATACAAGCTAATGTATTTAGAACACTGCATGGATCTAGCATTGTTTGTGATAGGGGGCGTGCCTGGACCATTTTCTCAGGGAGGAGGGGGTTGACGAGAAATAAATTTTGCTAGTATATGACCGGATTTACCTTTTGCTGGCCCCTGGGAACGGCAACATGATTGCCATCCCTGATTCTTCGGATAGAAGGAACCCTCCCCCACAACTGTAACCCGCAAGTTTTTTCCAAGCTGTCCTCATAATTCCTTTACCAGAAAAAGTGCACGGACATTTGATAAACATTATAAATTTGCTATTTCAATGCCACATTCAGAGAGGGATGTACCGGCGTAACCGAACCAGGGTAAAATTTCCAAATCGCCCCACCGATTGCAATTTCTATGCTAATGAACAAAATTGAGGACAATTATTGTGTCCTGAAATCGTGCCAAAGGAAGTCTAGATGCATAGGCCTTTTACAACTTTTGGTGAGTTCAGTCCAGGTATTTTGATCCAATTCACGAGTCTTGCTTTTTCCCCAGCAAACACAAAACGTTTTCGACATCATTCGCAAAAGTTTATAAAAGGTTGTCAGAAAACGTTTAAATGTCGGGTTATATAAAGGGTATATTGAGAGTATAAAACGTTTTCATAAACCTTAAAAAACAGAAAACAAAAATGTTTTACAGAAAACGTTTAAATGTCGGGTTATATAAAGGGTATAAAAACGTTTTAATAACATTCCAAAAACATTCTTGAAAACTTGATACAAAACATTCTAAACAGAATGTTATTTTGGGGTTGAAAAATATTTTGCGAAAAATGTTTGCCCAAAATATTTTCAATAACGTGTCAAAAGCGTTTTCATGACCTTTATATAACCCGACATTTAAATGTTATTAAAAGGTTTTGAAAAAAAAACATTTTAAGAACATTTCTGTGTTTGCTGGGTTCAAATATTTTAACATAATGTTATTTAAGTATTGACACAATATTTGGCAAAATGTTTGCAAAATTACTTTACAATAACATTTTTTGAAAACATTTAAAAATATTGTTGTAGTGTGTTTTCATACAAAACGTTTTAAAACGTTATCATGACCTTTATATAACCCGACATTTTAATGTTATTAAAACGTTTTTACCTAAACCAAAAGCCAAAATATAACTTATTTAAAACGTTTTTAAAACATTTTTGTGTTTGCTGGGTCCATGCATCAGAGGAGATGCCCTAGCACTCATATTTATGATTTACATAATAGAAAGGATGTAATCATAACTCATTTTTGAGATTCGGTTTCAAGTTCGAGATAAAAAAAAAGGAATTATAAGAGGACGTCCCGCAGATCTACTTACAGAATGGCTTTACCGAGCAAAATTCGCGCGGAACGCGCGGTATCGCCTCGTAGCACAGTGGTATAAGTTAAATAAGAGGAAATAATAATGGTAATAAACTCGTGCAATAAAACTGAACACCGTGCAATCGGGTACAGGGCGTTAGTCCGACACGCCGCTAGTCCGACACTCCGCTAGTCCGACACGCCGCTAGTCCGAAACTGAAATGCACTGCACCAGTCCGACACGCCGCTAGTCCGAAACTAAAATACACTCTGCCAGTCCGACACGCTGCTAGTCCGAAATTGAAAACCACTGCGCTAGTCCGAATCTGGAAAACACTCCTTCAGTCCGACACTGCGCTAAAACACACTGCGCTAATCCAAAACTGAAAACCATTGCGCTAGTCTGAATTTAAAAAACACTGCGCTAGTCCGAATTTGAATTGGGGGAAACACTGCGCTAGTCTGATATTCGGACTAGCGCAGTGTTTTTCAGATTCGGACTAGCGCAGTGTTTTTCAGATTCGGACTAGCGCTGTAGTTTTCAGTTTCGGACTAGCGCCATGGTTTTCAGTTTCGGACTAGCGCAGTGTCGGACTGAAGAAGTGTTTTCCAAATGAAGCGCAATGTATTTCGGATTCGGACTAGCGGCGTGTTGGACTGAAAACTGTGTTTTTAGATTCGGACTAGCGGCGTGTCGGACTGTTGCAGTGGTTTTCATTTTCGGACTAGCGCATGCTTTTTTCGGACAAACGCCGTGCTTTTCATTTTCGGACTGACGCACCTCTAAGTATAGGGAATTTGTGTTATTGGACTAGCGGCGTGTCGGACTAGCGGTGTGTCGGACTAGCGGCGTGTCGGACTGAGCGATGCACCCCATGTTGACTACGGAAGCTAGCAGCCCCACCCCGCTCATCATGGCTGTCGTTCATCAAAGGCTGTTGGCAGACGAAGGGCGTTGGTTAAAAATGGGGTTAACAGTAGGCAAATTAGTGTGCACTTCTTATGCAGAATGAAGAAATAATAAATACATGTAGTGCAAGTACATTCAATATTAGATGTGACCTTTCCATTTTTGCATGGTGACTTTGCGAAATTGAATGATATTGATATTTAAAACCTTAAAAGCGTGTTCAATATTCATTTTTAATAGAATTTTGGATCATTTATTTGAATCGAAAATTCTCTTCATTTTGAATAAATTCTCTTAACTTGTTTCCCTCGTACACCTATTCAAAATTTGAATATATTCGAATTATTTTTGACAAGGTTATTTTGATTTGTGGTTTTCCTTAAGGGATCTAAAATGAGCGTTTATGGCGTTTCGACAGTATTTTTTGTGGGACATGAGAGCATCTCAGACGTATCGAATTGCATTCTGAATACGAAGCATGTCTTTCTGATATCCAATATTTTTCATTTTTGTAAATTACAATATAATACAAATTTTATGACAAAATATAAAAATTGATATTTTTCAAATTTTGATATATAACAGTCCTCGAAGTAAATTTCATAAATCTAATGATATATTCTTAAAGTGTATGTAGCTGGGAGGAAAAGCCGACGATCAATTGAAAATTTTGACCTTTCATATTGAAGATATGGATTTTTTCCCAAAAAGACCTAATTTTTTTGGTGTTTTGGGAAAAAAATCCATATCTTCAATACGAAAGGTCAAAATTTTCAATTGATCGTCGGCCTTTCATCCCACCTACATACACTTTAAGTATAAATCATCAGATTTATAAAGTTTACTTCGAGTACTGTAAAATATCAAAAATATCAATTTTTAATGATTTGTCATAAAATGTGTATTACGTTGTGAATTTCAAAAAATCAAAATTATTTGATATCAGAAGGACATTCTTCGTATTCAGAATGCAATTCGATAGGTCTGATGTGCTCTCATGTCCCACAATAAATACTGTCCAAACGTTCATACCCCAGCCCTTAAACAAACAGATATAGCACTTATATCACTTACCAAAAGTAATCGCCAGATAAAACACGAGCATGGTTTAAATGTTCAAGTTTGCAGCCATGATGGCCATGTCAGAGAAATGATATGTTGTAAAAGGGATCAAGCTGTTATAGCTGTGTTTACTGCAATGCAATACACGGTATTACTCAATCCTGTATTATAGCACTGGAAGTTTTGCAGGTTTCGGGAAATACAGCATCCTCAAATTACTGCAATGAACATCCGAAACGGAAACTGTTCCTGTTCAATTTCACAACATGTTTAAGCTTACCTATAATTAAATTAGGAAATTCTTGGCCAAACTGGAACATGCGCGTTGCGTCCATGTAGTGTACTTAGCGTGTACGCAGTGTAAGGCGCGTGTATACTTTCTTCTGTACCGCGCTATATTCGCGTGTGTTTATCGCGGAGCCACTAGCGTTCACAGTGTTCCAGTTTGGCCAAGAATTACTTCATTTGATTATAGTAATGTATTCCACGCAAACAAATTAACAGCATTCAAGCACTTATCAATGCAAAATTATGAAAATTGATCTTCATCCGTGGCTTTGTCTTTTTTAAAGAGAGTTTTTGTTTGTTCATCAGCTTTCTTCAATCTCACTATTTGACACGTGGGTACTATTGAGTGTTTCAAGACCACGATCAGGAGGTATTCAGTGTCTCAGAATTAAGCCAGGTTTTTCCCCCCTATAAGGTCACTTCGAAAGGAGACACTTTTGGGCAGGTTATCAATTTTGAGGTTTTTACATATCTTAAATATAGAGATATTTTGCTCCACAGCGTCGTTTTCCCCAATGAAATCGAACATTCCTTAGCGAAGATATTGAGTTCGTAAGTTATGGTATTATAAAATTGGAAATTGAGATATCGGCCTTTAAAAATATTATTGACAATGTTGAGAGTAGGAATTACCTGGCAAAATGTCTCAAAAAATACAATATGCCAGTTATATTCAGGTCTGAAACTATCATACAATATTTTAGACATTAAAAATATCACAAATTCGCGACAAACCAAAATTGTGAAAAATCACCCCCAGGTAGATTTTTTGCTATTTCTCCATTTACGGTCCTGCCCAAAAGTGTCTCCTTTTGACATGACACGTCACATATTTGCATTTTTAACTTTTGGCCCCTGTGTGGCCAAAAAAAAATGACCACCCCCAAGATTTGACTTTTTTGCTTATAACTTAAGAACGATATGTCACAGGTAGGTGAAACTACACTTTTCCTGAATACTTGAAATGAGAGAAATAATGTAGTATATGCCTTTTAACAAAATTTTGAGTAACTTTGAAATTTGACCACTGTGTTGATCTTTGACCTTGAAAATGGCCGAAGTGTCGGGAATTATTTTTTGTTAACATCTTGAATATGTTATTGGACCATAAAAGGAAGCTAACAAGATTGGTTTGGTAGAGTCCGAGGGGTGACCATTAAACCCTGGTATATACCGGACTAATGTATGCGGCCTACTGTTCCTCTCCCACTCTGAACTGACCCATTCTGATTGGTTCTCAAGTGTTGGTCTTACTCAGGTCTGATTCTATTAAGTATCAGTTGGTTGAAAGTTTTGTCCACGATCTACTCTACTCTATCTAATTTCTATGATGTGATCCCCTGATTTAGGAATTATGATGAGATTAAGGACGGACCACTGTTGGCCTCTCCCTTTCAGTAATGTGTTGTTACAGAAACTCAGCACTAAGTCACTCTGACAGGCTTGCCATTACACACGGTTTACTACAAACCCACAGCTTCGCACAGCTTTCTTTTGTATTCTTCTAGCCACCCCAACAAATGCGAGCAATCCATTCCTTATCCACAGTTTAGACGCCTTCACCGCATCTGCAGTAATGTCAGTGACTTTGTGAACAACTTGGATGAAATGGCCACATTCTTCCAAAAGCGCAACTACCCTCACAACATCATTAACTCATCTGCAGAACGCATTCGTCACACAGATAGAGACACAGCACTGGAACCATCTGCTTCTAGAGAAAATAATATGGACAGAATCCCTCTGGTCATGAACTATTATCCTAGCAATTTCCCATCCAGACAGTGGCGTAGCTGCCGGGGGGGCAGGGGGGCGATCGTCCCCTGGCAAAAATTGCCTATTTGGGCCCCCGCCCCCTAGTGCAAGGAAAAAAGAGGAAAAGGAGGAAGAGAGAGGAAAAAAGAGAGAAGAGAGAGGGGGAAAGAGGGAGAGGAGGGAAAGAGATATATTGGAATCCATACGATATGCAATACCATACGATTATTATCAAAAAGCCTGGCAAAATTGTCTATTTGGGCCCCCGGTCCCCTAGTTTGGGCCCGCCCCATACAGGCTTGCCCCCCTGGAAAAATCCCAGCTACGCCGCTGTATCCAGAACATCATCTTCAGGAACTTCAACATTCTGCGAACCCATTCTAGCACCAACGACATCTTCAGCAACCCTCCCCTTACGTGATCGCGAACACAATATCAGAAATCACGTGGTTCGTGCTTCAGACCTGGCACCAATCCTTGTAAGAGATCACGATGTAAGTGCTGCACCCATGTACTTCAGGTCCCTTATGTTAAACGCCACATCACCTCCAGATTCACCTGTACATCTGAGAATTGATTTATGCCATTATTTGCAAACAATGACAACGTCTATATTGGTGAAACCAAAACTCATCTGTCTGTCCGCCTTTCCGCACATCGTAGGTCAATTGAGAACAATGAACCTGGTAAATCAGTTGCCGCACATTTTAACAGGCAGAACCACGGTTTGGAAGATGTTAACATCACCGGTATATTATATAGTTAGACTATCTTTTGAATAAAGTGCTCAATCCCAAAAGGGAGAGCGTAAAAAAATTCAAAGAACAGACCTTACAGAATAAGCAAGTTCGATAATTCAGAACAGAGTGCACTGTGGGTAAAAGTCTGTCGGGATATCACAGCCAGGCCTCACACAGTATTTCAATGGTGACGAACTTTGCACTTTTAAAAAAACCTTTTTAATTTTTTTTGCCAGTTGTTGGGTCTGATTGTCCCCATAGAACTCTTATATAACAAACAAAGATAGTTAGAACCTACCTTGGAAGTACCAACGTTGTAAATGACAAATAAAATCACAGGAATTTCCGATCAGTCAAAGTCCATTCCCACAGCCGTTTATGGGAGGATTGTGTTATTATATCCCCAAGACTGTCCAGGAATATTACCCACAATGCACTCTGTTCTGAATTAGCTTATAGGTAGTCGTTACTCTGAGTTTCATGCTAAAAGGCAATCGTCAAACGACACGATGAAATGCCATGAAGGGACTACCATCTCTTGGGAATTTGATTGAATATACATTCGGTGTCAACACAGCCAAAGTCTATCCCAATTTTGAAAAAAAAAATCGAGCAAATTTTTTTCTTTTTTTTCAAATTTTTTCAAATTTACAATTCAAATTTGCTGAAATAAGAGAATTTGAATGTTTCTACATTACTTTATGGCATTTTAAAGAAAAAATCTGGCAAAAAAAAAAAGGGGTGGGTCATTGGGTAGCCGGACCTGAAAAAGGGGGTAATCGAGGTAGGACTCGTGTATGAATAATAAAAGTTAATAAATGCGTATCACTTGTTGCTTGAGACATTGTAAAAAACAATGAGATGTTGATACGTCTAATACAGACGCAAGTACGCATGCATTAATTATCTTGTACAATTTCACTCCCCCAACAAGTGATACGCATTTACACACCTATAATTTGATCATAGAATAAAAGCCGATTAACTAATAATTCCATGCAATGACCATATCTGAGATTTCGGCATTCAAAGTTCAACAAGAATCCTTAATTTATGGCAATCTAAATAAGCACTCCCGTTTACAGGAATTTTTTATTCAAATACAAACTTGTAAAGTGTCGAAGGTCACAACTTTGTTGACAAAGTGTACAGGTATACAACTAAGTTGTATTTACTCAACTATGATCAAAATATGATTCACTGACACGCGTGTAATTCCAGGCTACGATTTTATTTACGATATTATTTTTTTATCTTGCCTGGATATACCGCATGGTCCTGTGCAGTATAACCATAGATGTAGAACTTTTAACTTATCCAACTGTGGGTTTAATCATAAACGATTTACTAACATTACAAGTTTAATACCGTTTAGCAATGACGGAAGCTGGTATTTGTGCTTGTACCATACGTTGTTCTGTTCTGGTAGTTGCTGTAATATCCATATTACTGTATTTTGCTCTACGGCCAGCAACATTTGTAATAGAGACTGAAGTATTCATACACAGACCAGCGGAAGATGTTTACAAGGGTTTGTCAGACTTACGGAACTCAATCACATACCACAGACACAGGTGAGATACATGTATGATAACACGCATAGGATCTGATGATTATTCTGTCCGATGGAGGACATCATCTCTGGGGTTTTTTTTGTTGCTGTTGTAGATGTTTTTTGTGTGTGATCGAAATAGAGCCACTGAGACACCAGCCAGAATTTAAATACAAAGTGGTTGCTAACTTTGAGGAATAAAAAAAAATAGATCGTAGGCCACTGCAGAAACACTCACTCTTACATGCACTGGATAGTGACTGGATCGTGTAAATATATATTCCAGGCCAGGCCAGGCTAGATTTAATTTGAAACTAAGGGACCGTTCACAAACACTTGTTAGGGGGGGCCTGATGCAAAAAAAATTTCATCGCGAATATTTTATGCCCCCCCCCCTTTCAGATCTCCAAAATTTCAGCCCCCCCTTTTTTTTTTTTGACATGAAAATTATCGGTCAACCCCATAGAAAAGCATATAAATTCAATTTTCCCAGGAAAATTTGTGGTCATTTTTTCAGCCCCCCTCCCTAGGAGGGTCCAAACTTTTAAGGGTTCCCCCTTTTTGCATCAGGCCCCCCTAACAAGTGTTTGCGAACGTTCCCTAATCGCAATCGAATTTATTTTACCAAATTGCATTCGCCCATTGCACTGTTCCGCCATATACAAGGAGAGCCGCGATCTGACAGCATACTAGTATATGAATGGGAACTTGACCAGTCATATAACATTGTATAAAAATTACTTAATTGTGATGCGATCAAGCCAAATCAGTCGGAACTCGGAAATATTGATTTTGAGATATAGCCAAACAAAGGAAATTTTTCCTTTTGTTTCCTCTTGTTTTGGAAACTCTTAAATCATGAAATTGCTCATATCTTTGGAACTGGTTGTTAAATTTCAATGGGGCTTTCTGCAAAATCCAGATATGTAAATGCTTTTTACTATCCTATAGGAAACTGAAAATTTATTATGGCCGAGTTCCGACTGATTTTGCTTGATCGCATCACAATTGTTCCTGTCACGTCTATTGTCAGTTCGAGGTTCTCCTTGCATATCGCGAATGAGGTCACCCATAACACCATACTAAAAGACCCAAGAACTCAATGTAGGTGAAAGACGTCTCATTTGCATGAAACCAAATTATGTCAATGCAGAGATCAAATTTCAAAGTTGGTAAAATCTGGTTTTAAAGCAATGTACGTATTCTTCTCCCTGCGTAGTATTATAGGCAGCGGCTTGTTTTTTGTTGCAAAAATATGGCCCGCACTCAATGTATGTGAAAGACGTCTTATTTGCAAAAAACCAAATTATGGCAATTATGCAGAGGTCAAATTTTAAAGTTGGCAAAATCTGGTCTAAAACCAATGTATTCATCTCTTCTCCCACCCTAATATATAGACGAATCCAACAAGCCAAGTGATGGTCAGAAATCTGTCGGCCATTACTGCGTCCCGTCTGCACCAAATTGCTGTTGTTACTGTCAAACCTGGGTGGATTAAATCCGCTTAAAATCGATGTTAAATTGTATTGTGTTGTAAACTTTCATCATTCTTTTGTCTACGTGTAACACGGGTGATGGAATGCAGTTTAATATCCCCGCCAAAACCACGTCATTTCACATTTTAGGTGGGATAGGCCCAAGGTGGGGCCCATCTATGGCTGCCATTGAGGTGTAGGAACGCGTGAAATTGGATTCGTCTATAGGCAGTGGTTTGGATTTCGGTGCAAATATATGATCCACCCCTTTACACGGGGAATTTTTAGAACGTTTAGTATATAGTGCTCTCCACGAACCTCCATGAAATGTTTTGTGGTGAAAATAAAATCTGTTGCAATTAGTTCCATGTTGAGAGATAACAATGACTAGACTGCCTGGATAAAAACAGACCGGGTAAATGTTATCAAGACCGGTTTCCGCATCTCACTCCCCATGATAGTACTTTTCGAAGGATCCTCTTGAAAGGTGAACTTTTACATGTTCGAACAACTAATTCCGGTTCGGCATTTTATTATTTTAATTTACAGGAATCAAATTGCAGAAATATAAGTCCAATTTTTAACATGTTGTCGCATTGATATCTCTTTTGCAGAAAAGAACTCCATGTTATAGAAGAAAACAAAGATGGAATACCAGAGAAGGTGTACGAAATAACAGATTACATTCCTATATATGGCTCTCTAGAGATCCCGATTACTTATAACGTCACAATGGAATTTACCAAGTAAGTGTATTATTGGTAGGCTTACTTGAAGGAATAAAATTTGCATAAAACAGTGTGAGAGTGTAGTTTACATTGGTCGTCAAAATGATATAATAATTATTTGTAATCTATAATACTCTCTGCTATGCTGTATAAGCTACTTCAAGAAACCAGACATTACAATTTTTATAGTTACCATGCATCAAGCACAAACAAAAAAGGCCAATGAAATTTACAAGTATTGCCGAGAGGAATACATCCCGGGTATACATCATTTGAATTTTACGCTGTATCGTCTTTACCATGGCGACAGTCCTGCATGAAGCACATGTCTGGTAAAAACAATTCTCAACTGTGCCCAATACTTTATCAAACAATGTATTTCATTCAAT
The DNA here is from genome assembly GCF_039555335.1 of Amphiura filiformis. Lineage (NCBI taxonomy): Eukaryota > Metazoa > Echinodermata > Ophiuroidea > Amphilepidida > Amphiuridae > Amphiura > Amphiura filiformis. Next base: position 921,435 of record NW_027305497.1, read on the forward strand.
CATCATCATCAGACATGACAGCAGTGAATGAGTTTAAATGCGTGGATATATTTAAATTTGCAATAATGTATAACAAATAACACTGATACCATTGTATAGGAAATTATCAATGCTGTCATGTAAAGCAGGAAAAAGAAATCAACCCTGAGATAGCGAGATAGTAATATATTTTTATTGATTGAGTAGATTCGGTATACTCAATTGTTCTAATTGACTTTTAATTTTCCAATCTGTATTTCAGACCAAATCGAGAGCTCCGCTGTGATTTCAGCATTAACGCCTATGCCTTAATTGGACGAAATACGTGGTATTTACTTCCGGGTGAAGATCAAAATGGCTCCGGAACGAGATTAAAAGAGGAGTTTGAAATCACGTGTCCGTGGATGTCCAGTCATTTCACTGAGTATACTGCAAGACTAGCACACAATGATCTGCTCTCAAACATTAAAGTGGCGCTTGAACAACGAGTTATTTAAATTAGTTAAAACCGAAAGTTTCATACAAATCTCCAACATGTAGGTCCTAAATACAATCTGACTTCATCAGCTAGCTGCGATGAACAATGCTAGTTGCCAAATGACGAACCCCAAAAGTCAAGTAACATGATGAAAAAGGTTTCTTGAGGAGTATTGGATCTCAAACTTGATGATTTAAATATAGTCCTTTGTCCATCTTTATTGTGGTGTGTGCTGCGTAGTATACTGTACGGCCTAAAAAGATTTGTATTGCCCTTGTTGACCAACCCTAAAACCTGAAATAATAGGGTTGAGTTTTTTTTTTTATATATACAGAGCTTTGTTTCAAAACCCCTTACATCCACTTGATCAATTTTGAGGAAACATCAAAAATCATCAACAAAAGTACTGATATACAGGGGTTTGCAACATAAGCAGTTTTTGGCAGGATGCTTAGGTAGGATGAGCATCCCACCAAAAACTGCTTTGGTTGAAAACCCTCTTATATCAGTGATTTTTCGGATGATTTTTTGATGTGTTCTCAAAATTGCTCAAGTGGATGTAAGGGGTTTTGAAAGAAAGCTCTTCATTATACAATTTATATTTGAATTTTTATATTTGGTATAAAATACACAACATTGTTGTGCCTGTTTGTAATTCGTACTACACAACTCTGATATGATAGCAAACAAGTCTAAGAAACCCTACAAATCATTGTTTACCATGGTTTTTGTGGTGAACTTGCATTTCTTGATTATTGTATGTTGCAAAAAAACAAGAACAATAACAACAAAACCCGACAAACAGACTTTCGAGCTCCAAGGACAATATAAATCTTGTTTTAGGCCTAAGCAGTGTTCAGGATTCTTGTAAATGAAGAAAGCTTAACAATCAACCTTTCTTCTTGTTCACGCAACGCAATATTACATCATTCGCCTGGTCTAATATGCGTGGAATTATTCAGCATTCAAATTTCTCTTACATATGAACAAGATCTTGGTCAGATGTCTAGGTATAGGGTCCACTACTTATAAGTTTCCCCTAAATACTTTTTAAAATAAGTCGAAAATTCATTTACGAAATGTAAAAATATATGTATATCCCTATTTGTTTTACCCCTGTGGACCAATTTATAGCGTCACGCATCATTGCGTTCAGTCACAATTGTTACTTGTTTAATAAAAGAGGCCGTTTTAAAAGTTGCACCTGTGTCCATAGCAGTCAGGTTTTCTTTAACAAACACATAAATAACCTATACTCCTATGGACTAAGATGCAACTTTAAACGCTGTTTAAAACGGCTTTTTTTTAACATAATGAACCATTGGGACTGAACGCAATGACGTGTGACGCTATAATTTGGTCCATGTGTAAAACAAATACGGCTGCACATATATTTCTACACGTTTGCATTTCGTTAATATGTTTCGATTTATTTTAAAAAAGTATTTAGGGGGGAGCTTATAAGTTGTGGACCCTATATTACAAATACATCTAATTTCCTTTACAAAAAATATGAATTACATGACCTGCTCCGTTTTAGTAGAATGTGAAAGTTGAAGGTAAAAAATTACAATGACATAGAGGTTGCATAATTCTATGTCGATTTAGATGCAAATTTATTCAGTGCAAATTGGACCTTTTGTTTATTTGTGTACTGTATATATACCCAAGAGACACGGTCTAGGCACACTGATTGACTCCCCCAATGGTGTTCAATGTTGGAGGAATCAACACTATCTGACTATAGAAAATAGAAGAATTGCCAAAAGAATTTTTCAAAGTCGATTTTTAAAAGAAGAATTTTATGTCAAGGCATGCATGTGTACGAACAGACAAAGTGGCAGGGTTTCCCGTCTTGGCCAGAGAGTTCGACAGGGTTGCAGCATTGTAGCATTGGCAACTGGGATGGATGACTGTCTATTGAAAGATGACAGTTAAGCAATAAGGTACCGGATGACGCCACCCTTTTAGCCACTAGCCATGACGAACTTCAAGATATACTGTTAAGGTGAATCAAGAGACATGGCTCTGTATATTATCGTAGCCAAAAGCTAGGATTTATAATGGTCATTTGGTAAAATTCAGCAGTTAGACCATCATATAATAGATGACGTGGAGGCTCAAAAAATCTCTCAGTTTAACTGTTTTGGAGCTGAAACCACTGTGGAAGGCAGATGAAAATCAGAAGACGGGCAGCAAATTGTAATAAATTGTCCAGGACAGACCAATGTGTTGCTATATACACGTAATAAAAGCAATAAAACACGTCTTTTTCAGGTACTTTTCTTCTCTATCGCAACATTTTGATGTGAGTCGTACATCCTAACTATGGCATATTGTTGGTGCTGGCGCTGAATGCTAATGTTTTAACATTAGCAATATTGTGAGATTGCGATTTCCAAACGTACGTATCGAACGCCCGTGTAATCTATTCAAAATCACTCTCATGTAACGGGATTTTGAATAGATTGCACGGGCGATTGATACGTACGTTTGGAAATCGCAATCTCTCTAACAACTCAAAATGATCACAATAATAACAGATTTACGTTGGCGACCTGTTAACATTTCTATATAATCGGACTACAATACACATAAATATAAACACAATTATATTCTTTGAAATATATAAGCGTTCAACTTGATTCTGGTTTTAAATATTTAGATTATTAATTTAAAGTGCTATTTGTTGATTTTTGCAGCATGCCTTGATAATGATAGGGACAGCGGAAGTGAGAAAATATTTCTCTTATCTTGTACATTCAAACTGGTAATACCTTCCCAGATAGCCTTTCTATAGAAGGGACTGCAACCAATATAAATTAAGGGATTGCATGTGGCGTTTATAAACACTAAAGTGCGTCCAATGATAACCAGACTACCGTAAAACGCTGGAGAAAATAATTCTGCTCCAGTGAGATGGCGTATGATGTAATGTAGATCAGCAAGGCGTGATGGGCTTTGACATATAAAGAAAACCCAACCCATTGATGATCAGAAGCCGTGCAACTTGGTTTCGAACTTTGTTCGGATTACCTGACATCCTGGTCTCATGGTCGTCACTTGTTTGCATCCTGTTTCCAAGAGTGTACACAATCCTACTATACATGTAAAAGTTAATAGGAAAAACCAGGAAGAATGGTAAAGTCTGGACTATTTCTGACGATACTGGTATTATGGGGTGTACAGCTAAACACATTTTGCGAATTTTAGGGTATGATGAATAAGGTTTTTCGTCAGAAGGCCAAATAATGCATTGGATGTGTAAATTTGAAAAACGAAGAACTCCGTACGATGCAATGATAAAACTGGTGATCCAAATGATGCATACTATTTTAGTGTTACGTTTCTTATCGGCTATGACGCGTAACTTCAAAGGATAACATATAGCGTAAAACCGCTCAGCAGTAACTGATGTAAGTAGAAGCAGTGACGCCGTGTAGGTTAAAAGAAGTGGAAATATGGACGCAAAGCAACCAACCCAAGACTGAAATGCTACGTCAAATCTCAGCGGCGACGCGTTGTAATGCCACATGTAACTCGAAGTCGAAACGGTGATGAAGAAGGCGTCGCAGACGGCAACCTGTACTAGGTACACATTGGTGATGGTACGCATTCGTGGTATGCGTGCTACTGCGATGAGAAATGCAACGTTACCAAGAAAACCTATGACCAATACACATGGCATTATGGTTGTGATAAAAAGACGTTCTGTTTTGGAGTAAAAAGCTGTTTCAGCCTTTTCGACCACAGATAAGTTGTTGACGTCAGAGCAGTTCATTTTGTTTACAATGGTTTATGGCAGTTCAGTAGCTTCAGCGACAAGTTGTGTGGCTTCAGATTGTCCTAACATTAGTGAAATAGTCTCGCTCTTAAATGATTGGGAATATCTCGAATCCCAAAATGAGCAGTCTCCAAAGTATCATTAAAACTCGAAATTGCAATTTGATGGCCGTGGTGATTTTCATTTAGTGCTGATGACGACCGTCCTAAAAAGTGCCCATTATTGTTAGAAGACAAGGTTGCTACGTCGGCGTTTATTTTATAGGCCTATTGGCTCGCATCCAAACACTTTACTTGGAAAACCACTTTTATCGCCCATTATTGTGATTGAGTAGTTCCTATAGGTAAAATACAAGAACGACAACACAAGTAACCATTTCATGTGTTTACTGCATATTTACAACATGATAATTAACTTTATACTGATGTAAATTGTTGTTGCCATGGTGATTTTTCTATTGTGAATTCTAACAATAACAACATTTGTAAAACAGACTATTGAACAGCAGGTGGTTACTAAAAGTTAAGAAAATACTTTTTGGGCAGGACCGGAAAGGTCGTTTATATAAACATTTGAAATTAAATTATACCTATTCACTTTGCTTGTTTTGTCTTTAGTTCAACACAGAATGTGTTTACATACTAACCATGATCGAAGCAGAGAAAGAACACAAACGTCGCGACGGGTTCGAGGTTTCAATTATAAAAGTTTCACAAATAACACAAACGAACATAACAAGACGAACGAAAGTGTTTTAGTCTTTACGAATAACAACGTTTTAACTCTCTTCGAGATATCTTATAATGTTCTTGAATTAAAGTTTTAACTTCAACACTACACTATTTTTCGCTTACCTGGAATGTTTTCACTAGTCCGACTAGCGTCTTCAGCAAATGGTGATGCTTTGATGATATCTTGTCTACAATCGGGATATTCCTCACTCATGACGTCATGTGACAGACAGTATGACGTCATATGATGTTACGATGTAGCCCCCCGGGCATCAGCAGGTTATCCCAAATAGGATCTATTTCAAACCCTTGGTCACGATTTAGTCTTCGTTTTCGAGTCTTTATGTGAATGGCTTCAAGAACTCTCCGAGAATATTTTTTCTCTCCCCGTTAGAGAACATTGACGTTTTCCCAATCAATCTGGTGACTTTTGGATTTTACAACATGTTCCCTGACGTCCACTGATTTGTGTTCGCTGAGCTTTTTTTCAAGCTTCCTGGCGGATTCACCCATGTAACTAGCATCACAGTCAGCGCAGCTTATTTCATAAACGATAGTGCACTCCTAAGCGTATTCTGTTGTTTGAAGGAGGCGGATACTCCCGCGGTCCTGAAAGCTCTGCGTAACTTCTATGTAAGGTAAGGTGACGCAGGGTGACGAAACCTTTATTGGCAGTCTCTGAGTCTTGATTCTGTCCCTTTCCTTTAGATGCCGCGAAAGAAACTCCGGTCATTATAGCCGCAGTTCCTTAGTGCGTTCTTCACATGGGCTATCTCCTCTTCTTTATCTACCCAGAGTTCCAGTTTCCACATAAAAGCCGCTGCTTTCTAACTGATGTCATGTTACCACAATGTTGACTCCTATATGGATATATCAATGTGTCTATACAGATGTCATAGCGCTCTCCTAGGGTTTGCCACTATGATGTAGCAACAAGTAAATTTCAAATTCAAATTGGTACTGCTCGCACTGAATGCATTTCAAGGTTACCTAAATAGATGATTGATTGGTATGTCTCCGTGAAGAAAAATCAACCTTATATTTGACTATTTTAGCTTTCAAAATTCCTAAGACATGGATCTCCTTAGAATTTTTTTTTTCAATCCTACTGCATTCTGTCTTCGAAAGCTCTCAATATGTCCTTGCATCTTTCAAGGCAACTGTCTTGACGTGCGGCTATGCGGCCAAAATATTAGGTGAGAGCTTGACATGATTTTGATCAGGCAAAGTAAACCAGGGGCGTAGCCAAGGGGATCCCAGTGAACAGTGGCGTAGCCAGGATTTTGGAACCGAGGGAGCACAACTTGTAAATGTACCGACGGAAATATTTTTTACCGACGGAAGTTGTGATTTGTTGACCCACAATTTTTTTGCCTGGTTTGAAAAAGTGAAGAGCAAAAAAAAAAAGGATTATAGGTGGTACCATCATTTTTTTTTACAATTCTCCCCTTTTTTCCGTCACCCTGGGTAAAAAATAGTATATTGTTAACCCAATTTGTTTTCACCAACGCCTTCCGTCTACCGACGGCCTTACATGAACCGACGGCCATGACGAGCGGGGGGGGGGGAGGCACCGGTCCCCTGCTCCCCCTCCCCACTGGCTACGCCACTGCCAGTGAATTACCACCCCAGGAATAAATTGGGGACGGCAAAGAGTAAAGTGACTTTTAAATGACTAAAAATGGGACAAATATTGCCAAATGGGGACAGAGGTTTCGCTTTGCCTCCCCACACTAACATATTGGCTACTGAAGCACACTCTTCTTTAAACCAATCACTAGTTCGTGTTCCACACCTGGGAGGATAACCCAAGGAAAGTTTTTAGAAGATAAAAAATAAAAAAGCGTCATAAAATTGACTGAAAAATTGGCTCCCCCCCCCCCTATTCCACAATGGGACAAAAATTGACAAATGGGTATGCTTTTCCCCAGCACACAAAAAGGATGGCTACACCCCTGCGCGTCAATTACTGCTGGCTGCCCATATCATACCTAGTAATCGCACCGATTGAGAAACAAATACAGTAGCGATTGTTAATAGCTACCAGGAAATTCAATCGCTGGTAGCTAGCAACAGCCATTTGTATCGCACCCAAGTTCAAATGGCAGTGATTTGACGCTGCTGATGTTAGCGACTTCCGATAGAACTACCGGATGTGGACACAAAGTGCGAAGTAGTACGACACTAGTGTAAAAACACATTCTAGAAATTAATGAATCTAATAGGAAATGAGACTGCACATCAAATTGTTTTGATATCTAAATGAAATGGTCATCGTCATTGTGAACCGTTACCCCACGGTTTGGTATTCCGAATGGATTGTTGTTGCTGAAACCCGCGAAAGGATATTTGTTTCCAAACCAAAATAAGTAACTGTTTATTCTTTAAACATTTTTAAAGGTTAAAAAGCTACGTTCATTTTGGTGCAATGATTTTAGTTGTTATAATATACAAATTTGAAATTATATTGTATAGTATGTTTCAAATAAATGCATTCATACGATAAAAGGAAAGAAATGGCTAGGTGCTGACCAAAAGAAAATTCATAAAACAAACATAATGCGCAAATATATTTTCGAAATAGCAAAATGCAAATAATTGTATAGTATGTTTCAAATAAATGCATTCATACGATAAAAGGAAAGAAATGGCTAGGTGCTGACCAAAAGAAAATTCATAAAGCAAACATAATGCGCAAATATATTTTCGAAATAGCAAAATGCAAATAATTGTATAGTATGTTTCAAATAAATGCATTCATACGATAAAAGGAAAGAAATGGCTAGGTGCTGACCAAGAGAAAATTCATAAAACAAATATGCGCAAATATATTTTCGAAATAGCAAAATGCAGATAATTAACTTTATATTTTATTGGAAAATAATGGGCTCTTCCATTTAAAATCATTCTACCCCTGTGGAATATTTTGCAAGCCCATACTCCCCCTGTATAGTGGCCTTACATATATATCTTTCACAATTTGAATGAGTATTTCAAAAGGAAGTCACCAAATTGTCTATTCTATTCGAAACATATATTCCCTCTGTGGAAGACTTCGGCTAAATCTTCCACAGGGGGAGTGTGGATTGTGGATCGAATAGCCCTATAGAGCCTACACGTCTTCCTTATTTAAGACACGTTATATAGGTGATATAATTAATATTCTCCTTTATTTATAATAGCTGGAGGGAAAACCAGTTCGATAACTTGATGTAAATAATAAGACCATCGTGCATCGTTTTGAACAACGTTGCCTTACAACAACATCTATGCACGTCGACATATGAAATCACAAATAATTGCATTCAAATACAAGCCCATGTTAAAAACGTTTAGTACTTAAAATTGCTCTCAAATTTAGGGTTGAATTTGTGATTCATTTTAATGTTCAAACTGATTCAAACATTATCGTCATAGAGATTGAGGTGTTAGTAGGCTGTGGACTTCGCGGGCATTGACGAGCGCTTTCATAACTCTGGACGTAGGCTCACGTAGCATAAATTTTATGGAGTTTGCATACATTTCTTAAATCTCGTCTGGTTTCGATATTCGCGCATAAATGCATACACATACTGTATTATTGAAATGCCCTGGTAGACATCAAAAACCCTGTGGATTTCTTAGGAACAATTTACATAGTCATAAGCCACAACCTTTTGATTAAGTTACCGGAATATTCCAAACGCAACAAAAATGAACTGCTCTAGTATTAAAACAATTTCTACTTTCCAGGAAGCCCAAACAATATTTTATTCAGAAACAGAGCATGTTTTTATCACAGTACTGATGCCATGTGTTTTGGTCATAGGTTTCTTCGGTAACATTATATTTCTCATCGCAGTAGCACGCATACCACGAATGCGTACTATCACCAACATGTACCTCGCGCAGGTTGCAGTTTGCGATACCTTCTTTGTCACCATTGCTACTTCGAGTTACATATGGCATTACAACGCATCGCCGCTGAGATTTCACACCGATTTTCAATCTTGGTTCGGTTGCTTTGCTTCTTTTTCCCTCTTATCCTAACATACATGGTGTCATTATTTCTTATAACATTAGTTACGGCTGAGCGATTTTACGCTATCTGCTATCCTTTGAAGTTACGCGTCATCACCGGTAAAAAACGTAACACCAAAATAATATGTGTTATTTGGATGATCAGCATCGTTATTGCTTCATATGGTGTATTGCGCTTTTCAAATCTACATACCCAGTGTATCATATGGCCTTCGGAAGAAGAACCATATTCATCATACCCTGGATCTCGAAAATTGTGTCTAGCTGTACATCCCGCTATACCAGTATCGTCAGAAATCAGTCAGACGTTGCCGTTCTATGTGGTCTTTCCGATAAATCTATACATGTATGCACGGATTATATACGCTCTTGGAAACAGAATGCAACCAAGCGACGAATCCGATACCACGATGACGGCTAATCAGAGCAAAGTTCGCAACCAAGTTGCAAGGCTTTTAATCATCAATGGGTTGGCTTTCTTTACATGCCAGAACCCATCACGCCTTGGTGATTTGCATTACATCATATTTCATCTTACAGGAACAGAAATATTTTCTCAAACGCTCTATGGTAATCTCGTCATATTTGGGCGTACTTTGCTCTTTCTGAATTCAGCAGTCAATCCGCTAATTTACTTTGGATGTAGTCCGTTTTATCGAAAAGCCATCTGGGAAGCGATTACCAGATGGGAATTACCAGACAAGACAAAGACTCAGTCACACCCGAAGACATTATCAAGCAATGTCCAGATTAGCTACCAAGAAGGTCGTGTGTAGCTGAAACATGTGGATAAAAGTGTCATAAGGAAAATGATAATGTATTATTATCTGCGTGAGTGTCACTTGTTAAAGACGGAAACAATCCACATGTTCAATCTTACGTATAGATGTAGACTTACACCAATGTGAATACCATGAAAATGTGACGTAAAAATGCATGATATAATTTAATTTAAAAAAGCATTATATAACAATTAGAGAACACAGGGATATCATCTGATAATTAAAAAACAATAAGGCGAAGTTAATTTGCTTGATTCGGTAACGATATTGTACAGCCTGTTTCCAAAAAAAATGTGCAAGTGAAAAACAGCTTTCAATTTGCCAACGTGCGTGTTATATGGGGTGGTGGTGTGGCAACGCTTGGCGATCACAACAAAAAGACACAGGCGTAGATTCTTGGGGGATCCACCAAATATTTTTGCATGGGGGATGGTCCATGCAATCACCCCCTCCCCCATGTTCACGGCCGTATGTGGATTTCTGACAAATTTAACATCATATTTGGCCATTTTATCGTAAAGTTTTGCGCTCTCCTCGCGTATTTGTTCCATTTGCATCATAGGCCTATTTGACCATTTTAGCTTCAATATGGAAAAACATTTTGCTTATATAAGATTGGCAACACTCACCGCACCACTTTTAAGTTGTCAACGCCGGTGACCTACATCTTGGGGAAAGGGGAAAGTTGCACCCCTGCTAGCAATATCGAGATAAAATTTACAAACATTTGCAATTTAATAGCATTAATTTTTTTCGCGCTTCGCGCAGGTCATCGGAACGACTTCGTAATTTTCGCTCGTAATTTTCGCTCGCTACGCTCGTAATTGGGCAAATTTGGACCTTTTTGACCGAAAAAGCATAAGACGTGGGCTGTATTCCATAGTGGCATATAGTGATTTTTGGTCATTTTTTTGAAAATTGGCACATATGTTTTTAATGATGTTCTCTTTTCTTTCTTCTATTTTTTCTAAGTCTCATCAGTCATAATTAGCTAATTAATTAGTAATTTATTAATTAAATGTGGCGTATAGTTACAAAGTGACATTTTTGTACTTTTTATACACATTTTATAATTATGAAATTAGGGATTACACGGCGACCGAGGTGGCGTACGGTTAACGTAAGGTTAGGGTATTGCGTTTTGTTCGTTTTCCATAGTGACGTATAGTTTTATTGTCAGTTTGCCAGCAATAGTATGTATTTATTTTTTTTGAAAAATATATAACAATAAAATCTATTTAGTTTACTACAGAAATTTCACATCATTTACAAAATATAATGAATGTCTGATTTACACAACTCGATTTTAAATTGGCATTTCTTCAAACCCGATTTTCTCGAAAAGTTGTTTATTCGCGGCGCCCCACTATACGCCACTATGGAATACGGACGACGAAGAGAGCATGTTTTTTTTCGCTCGCAACGCTCGCAAAGTGGACCTTTTTGGTCTTTGATGATTGGGGGATCCTACCTAGTAGGTAGGATCCCCCACGTAGGAGTACCTGCGCCCCTGCCTCCAATACCCCTTCCCCGCAAGCTCACCACCGCCGCTGGTTGATCACCGAGACTTTACATCGCCAAAGTGCAGTGACTTTTTTCTTCTAAAATAGCCCCTGGCTTACATCAATGTCAAAGAACAGCACAAACTACATTTGAAAGCTAAGACTTCGCCCTTGACGTTGATGTAAGCATCATGTCACAACAGTATTCTCTAATTGCAAAAGCGGGCGCTTTTCACTTGCATATTTTTTTAGACTGGCTGTATAATGATGTATATTCATACGTAGCGGTAAACGTAAATAGAAAGCAACATTAGACTTCTACGCTACTCACATTTGGTACACTCACCGGAGCGCTTTCACCGCCACAACCATCGTCTTCAGCGGATGTTATTGCTCTGAAGATTTGGTGTTGCTAGTATTGTTGCTAGTGATGTTGCTAGTGATTTTGCTGCTATTGATAATCTCGGCTCTCTGCTATGCACCGAATGTAGCATCGACTAAAGGAAAGGACTTGCAATTTCTACATTTAACAAACTCAATCACGTTTTCTGTATAACGGCGAACTATGGACACCTACCAAAACTCTTGAACAAAAAATCGATACTTTCCCGAGATCTTTACTCCGATGGCTACTAAACATCAGATGGCCTAAATCTATATGAAATAACCAAAGAACCCACTGGAACAAGAAAATAAAAGGCTAGGCCATCTACTTTAGACTGCGAGCCTTAAAACCCATGGCAGAATGTCTGCACAAAATGATAATAAAGCTTAGCGGAAAGCCAAAAAAACAAACTTGCATGTCTATGATCCAAAAAAGAACTGAAACAACTAAATGAAACTGTTATGTCAGCTGAAGAAAATACTGTAAATTGCACCAGCTGGAATGACTTTATTGAGAGCAAACGTACCTGATGATGATTAGTAATGTTGAGACACCTCCGATGACGGTGAAAGCGCTCCGGTAGGTGTACCAAATGTGAGTAGCGTATGATGGCTATGTATAATGTAATTTGAAAATGTCAATTTAATTTCTGTTGTACTTACATAGACTTTCAAACCTTTAGACACTGGTCCTTCTTTTGTATTACTTACTCGTATATGTGACTCAGAAAGATACATAATATACTGTTCAATCCATAATAAATTAGGGAGTTTGCCTAATTTATAACGCTATAAACTTTTACGGTCTACATTATTTCATGAAAAACATTTATGCGATGCGTAGAATAGGGGTGTCCGCACTCCCATAAAACAAATTTAATTTTAGAGCACTGATAGCTCCCTGTCTATATATAATTCGTTTTTCGTCAAATTTAGTTTAAAGTCGGGTAGTTGTTCGGAGTCCCAGCCGCACATGCCCACTCAAACCAACGTATTTTGGGGTATTGTTGTAATAATGTTGTAATGCTTGATTTGTTAATTATAGCATGTCATAAGTGCAATGTTTTTAAAAATCAATACTCTAACTAAAGTTTGAAAAGGTATGTCTAAGCTCTTACTACTACAGTGGAAATTTCAATTGAATGAACACATCCTGATATAGTGTGACGATTTTTTGCGTACACTGCGTGATGTACGCCAGCGTGTGCGACTGTGCGTGCACAACGCGGAAGGAAGAGAATCCAACTATGCCAACGCACTCGTGAATGGTTAGTATTGTATCCAAGGTCGTGCGTTCACGTAGTACTTTGAAATACGCGAAATACGATCGCAATTGGATCGAAGAAGCTGCTGAAAGCTGTGTTTATTCACTATTGAAATTGCTACTTTAGGTAAAAATTGTTGTTTCAGATCCAAGCTGTAATAAAACAAAGTTGAATGTTTGATTTTTTTTTATTGTAGCAATTTTTATTTTTTCTTAAGGGTTACCCTTGCTGTTCGGGCAAGTAAAGGGTAGCAAACAGTTTAGTCATAGACACCTTTGATAGGTCTACCCTAGGTAAATAACGCGATCCATTAACATTATACACCTGGTCCTAAGCGTTGTTCCACATTTCTCTAAATGATCTCTAACAGCTCATGTTCAGACGTCACATGCTCACCCTATCAGCATCAGTGCACCAGCTCAAAACACGCCCCAGCTAGGTTTATGATCTATGACCACCATTTGCCACTAGTTTTGTTTGTTGTTGAATCAATGCCTAAGAGGCATAGTCCCGATAGACACACTGAGTGATTGAACCAGGTGCTACTGAAACACTATAATAGAAATAGAAAAGTAGAAGAGTTGCCAAAAGAATTTTTCAAAGTCAATTAAAACAAGAATTGTTCTTAAAAAAACCAAGTTCATGGATCAGGTGTATAGTACATGGACTTTGAGCTACTTTGATCTAAGACGAACTTCAAGATAATGCAAAAGATGAATTACACTACCCTGGTTCTGCGTATGAACGTAGCCAAAACCAAAGGAAAGTAATGGTCATTGGTAAAAATCAGCCATTTCTAGACCATCCTATCATGCATAGAAGCAAAAATATCTTAGTTCAACTGCCTTGAATTACTGTGGAAGGCGGGTGCAACAATGACAATGTCTGTGGTAGTTAACAATAATGTTCCAAAACAGGACAGACAGATTAGTAGACCTTTACTATGACAACAAGTTCAACACCTTCGAGCTTTGGTGCTGGCGCCGAATGCTTTGAGTTCCATGGTGTAGAAAAAGAACTGGTGCCATTATTGATTTAAAGAAGCTGCTTGGCCTGATTAAAATAATGTCAAGCTCTCAGATAATTTGGCCGCATTGTTACACGTGCAATGAACAAACTAAGCAGCATGAAACACGAGGGAAGAATTAGTCTGGGAATTTATAGTCTGAGAAACCTTTGAGAAGAACACACATAATTTAAATGGAAATTATACGATACCTCCTATTCTTAAAAACTAATACACTTTCGTATGGCTTATTATTTTGTTCTTTGTGAAACTTTTATATTTGAAAACTCGATCCTGTCCTATTATGTTTTAATTAAAACGTCACGACTTTTATGTTCGATCTCCGCGAGTCCGCGTCGACCAAATTTAATATGTAAACACTTTCTGTGTTGAACCAAAGACAGGACAAACAAAGCGAATAGATATAATTTCATTTCAAGTGTATATATACACGTCCTTCCCGATTTCAAATGTATATACACGACCTTTCCGGTTCTGACCAAAAAAGTATTTTCTTAACTTTTATTAACCACCTGCTGTTCAAAAGTCTAAATTACAAATGTTGCTATTTTTAGAATTCACAAAAGATAGTCACCATGGCAACAATTTTACACCAGTATAAGTTAATTATGTTGTAAATATAATGCAGTTAAAACTTGAGGTTACTTGTGTTATTGTTCTTGTATTTTACCTATAGGAACGACTCAATCACAATAATGTAGGCACCTTTCAGGACGTAATCACTATAATAAACATCACAACGGTCATACAAGACGAGATTTATTGATTCTTTGGCAACTGCCCATTTTGGGATTCGAGAAACTTCAAATAGAACACCATAACTATTAGGTAAAAGTTTACATAACACTTGTTATGTAAAATTATACCAATTATTTATGTAAAATTTTACATAATTAATAAGTATTCAATTTACATAGCTTTTGTGTAAATTATTTACACAATTCCGATGTAAAAATAGAACACCATAACTATTATGTAAAAGTTTACATAACACGTGTTATGTAAAATTGTACCAATTATTTATGTAAATTTTACATAATGAATAAGTATTCAATTTACATAGCTTTTAAGTAAATTATTTACACAATTTGATGTAAAAATAGAACACCATAACTATTATGTAAAATTATTTACAAAGAAATTATGTAAAATAATTTTGATTAAATTCTTTGTAAATGAGGCTTTAAAGAAGAATATTGACACAACATAAACACACTTGCCAGAACCAATGTGTAAACAAGAACTCATTAAAGGTTTTATTTCACTTCTCACTACTCCTTTGAACTCGTAGACAGCATTCACCAGGCACCAGAGCGTTCATTAAAAAAATAATGTTCACAGAGATCCTGTGTGTTTTGATTTAGTATTAGATAATAACTGTCTTTACAATCTAGGCTAATTTTATCAGTTGTTCAATGTTGGTGCACAGTGAATCAAAGGTCAGCAAGAATTGTCAGGCACCAACGCATTTAGGCTGGTAATGTATGTCAAAGACATACACTAGTTTCAAGCAGATGTCAACAGACTTTAAGAGTGAATCTTGAGGCAAAATTGTCTTTTCCACAATTGTGAAAACCTGTTGGGGGTTTGCTATGGAACCACCGAGAACAAGAACGTACGGTTGAGATCCACCCTGGGTGTTGGCAACACAATGCTCCAAATCCGTGCTTTCCTGTAAAATGAAAAAAAGAAAAGAAAAACAAGTTATTGTTTTTGTGGAAGCAATATTTATAACCATTGTCATTATTAGCATTATAGTGATTCAATATTGGAGCAGTGGAAATTGGGTGCCTCACACTACAGACCATAGCTTCAAGGAACTGCCAGTTAGGATGGTGATTTTTGTCAAATGCATGCAGTATCAACCAGATAGGAAAACAATATTTTACGAGCCTCACATAAACCACATTTTAAAGGAACTTTTTACAAACAAGTTCGTAGCCTTTCTAATTAAAATAATTTAAACAGTCCATATAGTTCCTGTATATAAGTTAATATAATGTGTATTTTAATCGGCACTATAACGTAATGCCAATAACTCGATTTTAGCCATTGTGGTCCAGCTTTTGCATCTCAGCTCTAAGAGTAGAATAAAAAATAACTAGTCTGGGAAATAAAGGATTTTTTTGATTGACAGATATCTCTGAATGTCCCTTTAAATAATTTAAACTGATTGTTTAACGAAACCAAATAATTATATTTTTCCCATAATTTCAAACATTGATCATGGAATTGCAAAACTTCCAACTTACCTCTGACTGATGATGCTTCATGAATTTACATCATGGCCCAAGTTTTGAAACAACTGATTAATGGTTTCATCCAGCTGTCAAAATGTCTCCATGTCTATTTCCTCATCTGCAAAATCATGACATCAAAGTTAGTCTGATCAGTTCCAAATAACGGAAATACAAATTTGTTCAAATAAGAGAATGTTAGAGTTTTCGTATTATTTTATGGCATTTTGTCGATACAATTATAGTAAAAAGTGGGTAATTGGTTAGCCGAACCTAAAAAACTGGCGGTCATTGGGTATAACTGTTAAAAACTGGGGGTCATTGCTTCGCACGTATTGGTCTATTACTAAAGTGAGCAAAATTCACCTTCATTTGAGCCAAAATAGTCTGAAATGGAATTTTTTCGAACACTTTGCACGCAAATGGCCCAGTAACATCAGAACAATGTATGCAGTGTAGCCAGGATTTGGGGGGGGCAGCAGACTCAAAAGTGGACCTTTTGTGAATTTTTCCTTCAAAAAACTGCTGATTTTCAATGTTTTTATCAAAAAGTGGATTCGCAGCCCCCCCGACTATGCCTCTGCTCATCGTACCCATCCTCCTTCCACCCCTCCTTGCACTCTCAGCCACTGATGATGTGACGTCCCTCGTGACTTTTCATCAAATCAAATTGGACCTGGGACATGTCATATTGGAACTAGCCATGATCATCACGGGCCAAATCATAATCCTGTATGGTTTTCTTATTACATACGCGGCGATAAAAAAAAAGACGAGGAACTATTAAACATGACTAAATCAAGACTTGTTTTCTTCGTATAGTGTCATGTGTGTGATGCATCGATAAGCTTACATGTGTACATAATGTGCCTGTGCAGATATACAACGGCAACGCATACACCCGGCACCAAAAATTGAAATATCGCTCTGCATTTAAAAAGAACATGACAAAACACAAGATACAAACAAAAATGCTGCTATACTCACCTTCAAACTTCTCAATATATTGGGACAGCCCCCATCGCTCGAGAATGTCTTCCACCGTGTCATCCGCCATCGTTTCGTTTTGCGCTGTTGCCACGAAAAACTACACAGTAACTATGAAAAGCACATGTACCGAGTTTACATAACTTTTCAGTATTTTTACTTCAAAAATTGTAGTTTTTAACATAACAATGTGTAAAAAACGCTGAACGTTTGCAAAATGTGAGGATTACATAACAAACGTGTAGTTTAAAATTTACACAGAAGTTATGTTCACTTTTTTACCTAATATTATGTTATTTTTACCAAACAAGAGAATACATATTTTTTTTTACATATTGTTTTTTCTGTGTAGCGCAGTGTATAGGCCAATCGTGCAGGTAATCTAAAAGCATATGACCTATGGCGTACCACGCTCGACTGACACACAGCGAGGTCAGTCACCGAGCTAATCGGGGCTATTGTCAGTAGCCTTAGTCAGATGTCCTTCGGCCCATTATGCGACTCAAAACTATTAAACAGGTCGATACAAAATGGCCACGCGTGGCGGTGGATTCAACCTACCATGGCGATTTCTGCCATGAAGATATCGGGGCGATGACACTGTGCAATACTAATCATGATAATGCAGACTACTTTGATGAATGAGACAAGATATGTAAATATCCACAAACAACAACACAACATACAACAGGAAGGAAATTAGCTATGTATGATACTTTTAGATTTAGAGCAGAGATGATAATCATCGCTCGTTTAAATTGATCTTTGTACTGTTTGTTTTCCTCCGCGATAAACAGGTTAAACACATGCATTTGCAATCCCACAAACCTTTTCGCCGTTTAAATGCGATAGAAGTTGAAATTCCTTTCATCTCAATTATAAGGTCCGTTTTTATTGAGGCCAGAAAAAGGTATAACCTTTATTTAAATTGTTCGCACGTTCTTGTGTATATCATTGCTTTCTGAATTTCTATATTAAAATTAACACCTTATGCTGTTCCATTTTGAAACAAATAGATAAAAAAGTTATCCATCTCGAGGCATCGTAAAATGGTCCAAGGTACATTTTGAAATGCATTCTGGGAACATTAAAAACTATCCTTTAGGCCGTATAAATATATGTCACAATTAATTCATTAAGTATTTACCATGTCTCACGATTGTGATCATATTGGAGTTCAACATGGATGGGACAGGTTCGCTACCCAGAAAACACCAAAGTTTACACTTTACGTATTTGTACCCTGAGAGAAAATCACAATATTTCGATCTTGCAGCTTTGGAACATAGAAGGGTAAGTTAGTACAAACAAAAACTGGAATCAAGAATTAATGTGAGTGTCGTCAAGTTTATCAATGTAGCAAATCAATTGTAGTCATTGTTGTTGTAGCCGTTATTATTGTTATTGTTATGATAATAAGTTTGGTATTGTTTCTGTGCCTGTTATTCTACTTTTGTAATTGAAGTAAACACATCAAACAACTCCAAAGTAACAACGACCTTAATGAATGACCATTATTACAATATGGGTTGTCGTGTGCCAAATGTGTAAAACATATTGGACCCATTCCATGTCAACTCCAGGGATGTGCACCGCAGCACCTCTTCAATTTTTTTCTTTTTCTGTGTGGTGGTAGATATTGATGAGAAAGTAAAATCACGAAAATTTGAGCTTCATACTCCATTTCGTTTTCCCGTGGCATCAATTTAAAATTTAGGGGGGTCAGTGTAAAAAATGTGTCGCAACGCGAAAGACAACGTTTGGAGGTCCATAAATGTATAAAGGGAACCCTTTACAACTTTGAAAAGTATGTATCCTGGGGTACTTATTTGTGTAGAATTCAAATCTGGCATCAGAAAACTTGTAAATCCTTTACTTTAAAAGATATAGGGCCCTCAAAATGCAACTTCGTCCATCCAGGACCAACTTTGGGGGTCAGAACTCCAAAAGTAAAAATAATTTTATTGTCCATTTTTTTGCCAGTCAGAGCCCTTTGGTCGTTGGTAGGACATTACTCTTATCCAATATTGAGCCTATTAGAATACTTTTAGCTGAGATATTATCCAAATTTTTAAATGTACACTGCGATATTTAAAAATCAAAGTAACCCCAGATTTGAGACTTGCAGTCAAATCTTATTGCCTTGTATTCAGTATCCATGGACAGACATTTTTTGGCTCTCATTATATTATTCTTTTCGTGTCGTACGCGTGAATTTGGAGGAGGTCAAAACATGTGATAATCAATCAAGAATTAATGAGAGTGGTCATTGTTTACATACTCTCTCATTGAAACATGAACGAGAAATTGAACACATTATTGCTGTAGAAATCCTCGCAACTCTTACGTAGGATTTATAATCGATGTAGTTACGATGGAATTTGACTTACAATAGGATAAAGGACGTGTCACAATTAGGGGTTCATTCATAGGATTGAGTGTATGATCGCTGTTTATGCCCGAGGCGTGAGCCGAGGGCATAAACAGCGATCATGCCCGAAATCCTATGAAAGAACCCCGTTCATACATACCCAACATTCCTAGCAATTCAATACAGATGAAAATAATAAGGGTTTACAGGTTTAAATAACATTTCCATACCGTTTTCCTTCATAAATTGGAAGAAAATGAGTAGGCCTACTTGCAGGAAGCAGCTCGGCTCATGAGGTCAACGGCCGGGAGTCAACGCGTGATACGCGTCATCTTTTGCGCTCCGCGTGAGACGGGCGCGGTGACATTCGCGTGTACGCAACACTAGCAAATCGTGGATCGTGTTAATTGGGTTCCAACGCTGCGTGACGCAGCTTGTTTATGCCCTGCGTACTGGTCATAAACGGAATTTATGACCAGCAAAAAAGTGCCCAAATCCAATCAGAAACGTCGTTATATCGTGAGCATGGTGAGTATGTATGAACTGTTGGTTCATACACCCTTAGAAAGTGAGAACCAATCAGAGCAAACGTTAGCAAAATGCGAACTACGCAATGACTGTGTGATAGTGCACGCTCACGCACTCCGCGTACTACGCGCAGTGCTAAAAAAGCGTTAATTGTTCTTGATTTTTTGTCGAGAAATGCGGGGCTCGTGCATTAGACGCACCAACATCTCAGTACTTGTGCATTATTTTGTATAATTTCATTCCCAACAAGTGATACGCATTTATTAATCTGTAATTAAATTGACCCTTGGTTGCTAAAAGGGTGTGTTTATGGTTGCCAAAGGCACCACAACATTCTGGGACGCTGTGGCTTGAATAATCATCTATTGTATGAATAATATATTGCATTTATATGGCACAGACGGATAGAAACAAATACATGTAGAGTATCACCCCGTGCCACATTCCGTGACAAATTATTCATGTCTTTTCTTTTGTCTATTAGAGTACGTCATGGATCCAAAATAACATCAAAAGAAGAGAATGTATTAGATTTGTTCCAAATGCAGAAGACCATGAGTAAGCGTTCTCTAGAATAAAAACATAATATATATCACAACATTAAATGATGCTAATGACATAATCACTAGGATTTAGTTTTAGAGTTAGTAAAGTTATATTGTGTTATTTAAAGGCTCGGGCACCACCTTTGCACAGTATTTTTTGTGGATCCTGAGAGCACATTGAACACACCAAATATTTCAAAAAATCAAAATTATTTGATATCAGAAGAACATTCCACGTATTCAGAATGCAATTGGGTGTGTCTGATGTGCTCTCAGGTCCCACAAAAATACGGTGCAAAGGTGGGTGACCGAGCCTTTAAAGAACACAATATAAGTTGGAAAATCACTTTCTTGAACATCACATTCTTGAAACGTGGGCTTATAGATATGACAGATGAGATTTCACTAATGCATTAGGGTCGGAGATTTACACTCAGATCAGATAAATAAAGCCGACACACAAGAGGAATGGTATGTGCCTTATAAAGAAAGCAGGTTAAAAAGATTTGAATGGATTTTTGTAACGAAGGGGGCCAAGGTTTTTGAACCGTTCTATAGCGTTGTTTTTGATATCAGCAACTTAACCATGAATCTATAATAGATACCAAAAAGTACCAACAGCCTCCATATTATGTCAGTATTATATATATAACTTCTTTATGTGAACGTGCCCTTGACACATATGAACACCAAATATAAGCCAAAATCGATATTCGGCTAACGATATTGTTATCAAATGTTCTTAATTTGTACAGAAATCACTATTCATATAAATACCAAGATTGAAATACATTTCATAAGAAAAACAATAAGAAGAAACAAAATATATGCTAGGGTTGCATCGTCCTCTCCTATTCCCTATAGGTCAATTTGTTTTCTTGTTAGAAAAATTGCAACGGATGGCACTACAAGTTGCTGTAGTCGTTTGGCGGTCAATTCAGGGGTTGTAACAACCACCCCTTCGGTAGACAAGGGTTAATGCCGATATTGCCTGTCCCAAATAAGTAAGTTAGCAATGAATTATATAACAACTCTTTTATTTTAATGCCTACAGATTTCAAACCTGTGAGTGTGGTGAGATCAAATCAAGGCATGCGCAGCTAAGGCATACCGATGAAGATGGAGATACAGAAGAGACATGGACAATACACAAGGACACGAGGCGGCTTGCAACAAATGCTTTTGGAGAGATTGAATTTGTTGGTCCTGGCTCTGGTTTTGCGCAGAAACCACGAAAGGTTGGTTGTATGTACCATCTACCTATAATGTGTTTGTCGTAATATAGTCATTTGGAATCGTTTGTAAAATACAATCAATATTCTACTATTTTGAAATCTGGCTCAAAATATGATTCCCGGTATAAGACTATTATTACGTTGGTGAAACAAAATAATTACACTCTAAATATAAAAATAGTAAAAATGACCCAATGTTGAGTAAAAATGGGAACAGAGCAACAACATGGAACTCAATATTCAACCTTTACCCCATTAGACTACAATTTAATCAACTTTGAGTTTCATTTATTTATTTATTTTTTTAAATTAATTAATTAATTAATTAATTAATTAATTAATTAATTTATTTATTTATTAATTTATTTATTAATTAATTAATTATTTAATTAATTAATTAATTAATTAATTAATTAATTAATTAATTAATTAATTAATTAATTAATTAATTATTTATTTATTTATTTATTTATTTATTTATTTATTTATTTATATTTATTTATTCATTTATTTATTTATTGATGTATTTATTCATTTATTTATTTATTCATTTAAAATATTTAAATATTTGTTTCTGTTGGGTTTTTTAAAAATATTTATTTACATGTTATTTTTTCTGGCATCATCGTATTATACTAATAAAAAGAAACAATTTATTAAAAGGGAATGCTATTAGGTTTAATATGATCATTTGGCATTAATGTCACATGTACGACGACTTTTCCTACTTTTATTGACAACACTAGATCACACATGATCATGATTTTCACTTAAAATATTATTGTCTTAGTTATGTTATTCATGATACCAATTTATATTATCTATAATGAGTATCATTCCAGGTCAACTCCAATTGCACTAAACAAACAACGCCTTATATCAATATTATGATAGATAGGAAAACGACTTTATTGATCACTTGTTATTTGCTTACACCATGGACCACAAGATCCTCATCCCAATGGCATAGTCCAATAACTTCAATTAAACAATCATAGTGCAAAATTTGACCTCAAGTTGAAGAGTATGAGTTTTTATACCCATATATCTTCAAAGGTCATTCAATGAATGTACAAATGTATTAGGGTTTAAGAATTGTTCGCCTGATAGATGAGCATATTGTGGATCCTAGTGTTAGGGGTTTCCTGCCCAACAACGGCAAATAATATGCGCCATATGAGATGACCTAGTGTCACGATACGTCTACCCCGTGTCTGCCCAGCAAAAACAAAGCGTTTTTATAACGTTCAAACACATGGTTAAAAACATTCTACACAACATTCTAACATGAAGTTGTGTAATGCTCTGCGTGCTAGACATAGGCTTCAACATAAAAAGTCCAAGTTTTGAGATATTTTCTCAAAATATCAAGCGCTATCTAAAGAACCACTGATCCAATACTAGGCTTGTTTGTACTCATTTCAATGTATTTTTCATGCTGATTCCAAATATGGTGATGAAAAATTACAACCCTGAAATTTGGTTTTTTTTTTTTTTTTAACTTGTCGTCTGCAGTCGACACCCGCGTGGAGGATAATGAACGATAGAAAAATACAAATATTGTAGTATATCCATGTATATGCGATGCGATCAAGCAAAATCAGTCGGAATTCGGAAATATTAAAATATCAGTTTCTTATAGGATAGTAAAAAACATGTATAAATCTGGATTTTGCAGAAAACCCCACTGAAATTGAACAACCAGTTCCAAAGATATGAACAATCAAAGAGTTTTCAAAACAATAGGAAAGATAAGAAAATATTTCCTTTGTTTGGCTTTATCTCAAAATCAATATTTCCGAGTTCCGCCTATTTTGCTTGATCGCATCACATTATGAGTAACCAAAACAATTAAGCAATTATTTTAAGCAATAGAAAAAATATCATGCTTATCATTACAGTTCATCAGATGTGACTACAAAACAGATCCCAAACTTCTTCTCACCCTGCTTTCTACGGAATGGAAGCTTGGTGCACCAAAGTTACTTTTATCTGTGATGGGTGGGAACAAGAACTTCAAACTAAGTGGCCGCCTCAAGGAAGTATTTTGTAGAGGTATTCTGGATGCAGCAGTCAGCACTGGTAAGGTTAATATTATATAGTTTGATCAGCGTGTAATCGGCGGGCCTTATTACATTGCGGATTAATATAAATATATTTTATCTACTTTCTTTATTGCACACAATAGACCAAAAAGGTCAACTATTATCACTTTCAACATGGGTCTACTTTTCGGCGTAGTGGTAATGGCCTAACAATTCCCGCCGATTACGAGCTGATCAAACCTATAAACCATTTTGTTGATTCTCCAAACCCTTTGCAAATAAATGTCATTATCGATGCGTTCATAATGTCCGTGATAATGTCCGCATGTTTTGGTTTGCTTTACAAGGGCTTTCGGGATATACCAAAAAATATTTATGAGAAGTCAACGTAGTCGTAATATAGTCATCATTTGTACTTTTTAGCCAGATGTTACGCTGTTATTGTTGGGTATTTGTTTTTTGTTTGTTTTGGTTGCTTGTTTATTTGGAGGGTTAAACTTATCTCATTGAAAACAACTTATGATTGAAATTATTTGCTATTTATCTCAGAGGCTCTTGTTCTGAAACTTTTGTCCTTGCAACTATATTGGCTAAGCATGCTTTATATAGATGTTCTTACCTCCTAATAAATATTTTTAATTATTAACAATTTGACAATTTCGACACAGTTTAAGACAATTTTCGAAGGGAGGCCAATGGCCGATGGCCTTTGAAAACTTGTTGAAATACATTTCAGGTGCTTGGATTATCAGTGCAGGCACACACAGTGGTGTGATGAAGTACGTTGGTGAAGCCGTCAGGGACTACCAGATGGTTAGGCGATACGAAGATGTTGTTGCCATTGGGATTATCACATGGGGCACTCTGAAGCAACAACGGCAACTGATAGATGACAGGGTGAGTGCAAATCAGCTAAAAATCAATGTTATGTGTAAGAAAGGTGGTAAGCCAGTGACAACCTATTTTAAACAACACTTGTCAGAGCCATCAATCATGCGTCAATGAGCAGTATACTTGATAGACTCTTTTGAGAGACACACATTCCTTAGTTGTGTTAGTAGGCTGGAGCAATCTAAACTAAATGACTATTTTAGAACCGCAATATTTTTCATATTGTAATCGGTGTAATATCCAATATTAAACTTACTCTGTATATAAGACCTGATTGACTTCCTATAGACCTAACCACAAATTTTACATTTGTTGATGATGCTATGTCCTTAAGACATTATATCGATATTTCATATCTCTTTTTAAGAGGAAAGAGTAATGCATATAGCGAATTTAGTCTTGTCAAATTTGACAGATCTTGTAAATTATGTAAATTAGATCATTAACATAAATATACATGTATATTGTAACCATCAGGGCAAGTACCCAGCTCACCTTAGCACAAGAAAACACAACGACAAAAATGGCGTTTTTCTAGATCCAAACCACACTCACTTCATATTAGTCGATGACGGAACGAAGGGAAAGTTTGGAGCCGGACTTAGTTTACGGGTGAAACTAGAAGAAATGATTTCCACCCATGTCAAAGTTGGAACTGAATCATCTACTACACGTATGTATTATGGTGAAGGAGATTGCATTCTTAGTCAAAACGTAAAATGTACCCAACCCTGATTTTTCGGAATATAGCACTATTCCTGGTTCACTTAGAAGATGTTAAGAATAATTACCAGTTGTGTTTATAGTCAGAGAATGATAATGGCTCCAGTCAACTTATCTCAAGCACAAAAGCGCTCGCTCTTCTTATTTTGATCTCTAGCTGAAAACATCGGGCAGCTTCTCGTTGAAATCAAAATTAATGCACCGCTTATTTAATTGCCTCGCTTTACTAGAACTTGCATTGCTAATCATTGCTGCTTTCAAAAAAGGCTGATTAGGATAGTGTGTAGCGTACAGAATTACTTCTCTGAATGATAATACGTAATAGAATGCACCGCTTAATTGCCTCGCTTTACTAGAACTTGCATTACTTATTCTTGCTGCTTTCGAAGAAGGCTGCTTAGGATAGTGTTTAGCGTACAGACCTGATTCCCTGAATGATAGTACATGATACAAATTGTATGTAATTGCGTGCTGTTAATCACTGAGCTCGTAAAATTAAATGAAGTAAACTCGACAAATCTTTTGAATAATGATAAACGCCTTTACAGTAATCATGAACGGAGCTGGTAGGGATGAAAGCAAAACTGGACCGCCGGTTGAACCACGTTCCTTTGATCAGAACAAGAGAAACCGGTGGTCGACTGCCGTTCGAGTTTTGATCCCAGTTTTGATTTCATCGCTTAAAGACTAATTTAAGGAGGAAAGCATGTTTGCTCATCACTGATGTTTAAAGCACCTTTGAAAAATCAGCAGATTTGTTCTACAATTTGTTTTCCAATTTCATAGATGTTCCTGTTGTGTGTGTCATACTGGAGGGCGGTCCAAGCACCTTACGCAAAGCCCATGCTGCTATTACTCACGGAACACCGATAGTTGTCGTAGCTGATTCTGGACGGATTGCTGATGTGTTAAGTTTGGCTATCAAACAATCGAAGGACAATGGCGAACACAGGTGAAGATGATCGTTATACTCGTCGTAAATACTGACGACGTTGCCCGTATAAAATATAGGTACAGCGTGGGTAGCGACTAAAGCAAACAAGTTTTGCATTGTACAAAATCGCCCTCTGCATTCCATATACATGATATAATACAATGAAGTGCAAACGCGGACAGTTTGTAGTTGTATACTATTCGTCTGTATGCGAGAAACGTGAAAATCTTTTGATATATTGTGTGTGAAAAGATCAGTGTTATTGATACCAAATAAAAGATCCTATTTTTCTCATTAGCATATTGAAATAAGGACCAATCGTCCAGTATGACACATACAACAGGAACATCTACAGATACGTGGTATACCACAGTTAAGACTGATTTGACAGTTTGTTGATGATTTCTTTGGAAATATACCGCTTTGGAACACCTAATTCCGATATGTTCATGAGAAAAAATATCAGCTTTTACCTGATAATACAAAAATCTGCATTTTGACAGGGTTAAGTGGGGGATGAGGCTGTCAATCGGGTTACCCACCTATTATATAGCTTGGTCCTATCTGTGACATTCTCTTCAATATACCATTATTTGATCTTATAGTGCGTTTGTTAGCGTGTATGCTTGCTCGATTGTGTGACCTTTTTATTCAACATGCTATAACTTTACTGAAAGCGTCATAATGTGTGGGTCACCCATCATTAACATGTGCTTTTGTTCGGCTTCTAGCAGATATTTCGGGCTTCTTGTAGGACAATTTGCCTATATGGGGCCACAAGACTTAACAACTTACCGGTAGTAATAAACAGCCATTGCATGATTCCTTACCACTTGCAGAATAATGGATGCTACGCTGAAAGCTAAAGTGGCTCAGATGCTACGTAAGATTTGCGTGAAGGTCACAGAAGATAGTCAGGTCATGTTGCAGCAGGTCGAGGATTGTCTGAAAGCACCACATCTTCTTAATGTATACGAAGAGACCTCAGGTATCCCTATGGATGTGGCTGTGCTCAATGCATTAATGAGAGGTAGGGGAATTATGAGATTTCACAAAATTTGTGTCAAAGTCTAGTTTTTAACATGTAGCCTAATGTTTGTCTATCTATTAATCAATATCTGAAATAATTAAACTAAATTCAGCGCTTTTCAAGTCAAAAATTATAATTTTTTGTAATTGCTCTTTCGATTATAAAAAGATGTGTATTAACCTGAATAAAATGTCATTCCAAGATCATTTGTAACATCTAGATTCTCGACTTCGCGTATTTATACAAATTTAAATCTTAAATTTGTATAAATACGCGTTTCACTGATTTTAAATAATATCTTTGATGTTTATTGTCATTAAACTTGATTTCATGAAATAAGACATAAAATAATTCATTTTTGTTAGGTAATCATCGCAAGCAGCAGGACTTTCTCCGACTGGCGCAAGCATGGAACAGAATAGATGTAGCAAGAACGGATTTGTTGGACGCAAGTTCAAAGGATTTTGATGAGGTAAGCACGTGCGCTTATAAGGGTTAGTAAAGATGTGGAGTGTTTGGTGTTTATCATGGCCCAATATGAGATGCGCAGAACGCGGTTTCTGAAGATCGAGTCTACTTTTGACTCAATTGCGAATGAGCTGGATACGACAACCGCGTTTTGCGCATGGCAACCTCTCAACACCCCTCAACTCCCTTAAAAATCAAATTAAGGTTGGTCTGAACCCTGGAATTATGAAAACTTTCGGGCCTCATAACTGCTAAATTATTAGTCTAAAGAATATAAAAGTATACATTTTAGAATGGAAATGACTTGATGAATTCATCTGTGAGGTCCAATTTGGGCCAAAATGCTCATTTTTTGAGAAAATCCAAAAAAAACAGGTTTTTTGGCGCAAATTTTTTCGTGCAACGTAACAAAAAAATAGGTTGGCCAACATTTTTTTTTATTAATTTTTAAAAACTAGATAAAAATATCTAGGGACCGTTTTTTCATTTTTTTGAATTTTGACCAACTTCCCCAAAAATATTTGAAATTTGGGCGAAAATCAGGCTTTTTTATGATTTTTTTGAAAATGTTTTGACCATTTTTGGTGCAAATTTCTCAAAGTTGGTCAAAATTCAAAAAAATAAAAAAACGGTCCCTAGATATTTTTATCTAGTTTTAAAAAATTAATAAAAAATTATTTTTGGCCAAACAATTTTTTTGTTACGTTGCACGAAAAAATTTGGGCCAAAAAACCCGTTTTGGGGAATTTTCTCCAAAAATGAGCATTTTGGCCAAAATTGGACCTCACAGATGAATTCAGCAAGTCATTTCCAGTCTAAAAATGTATACTTTTATATTCTTTAGACTAATAATTTAGTAGTTATGAAGCCTGAAAGTTTCCATAATTCCAGGGTTAAGACCACCCTTAATGTAGAATAATAATTTTAGGTGAAATATGAAATATCGATTTTATATTATACATTGATTTTGCTAGATGAAAGAAGACGAAGTCCACGACCTTCTCCGTGACGCCTTGGTTCACAATCGGGTAGACTTTATCAAACTTTACCTGGAAAGTGGCGTGAATTTAAAAGCTTACCTCACCCACGCAGAGTTGACATATCTCTATAATCAGGTAAACTGCAACTGCCTCAAAACGGATGGTATTATATTAAGCATTGTAAGAAAGTCTATATTATCTTAAAATCTGCTCAAATGTAGTAAGTAAACAAACCCGTAATGATTTATTGAACACTTAAGAGGAATTTGCTGACCACTGTTGCCCTGACCACTGTTGCCCAAGACACACCTTATAACCTATTTAGCATATAATGAAAGACAGAGATTAAAAGACTAGTTTGCGTCTAAAATTCTGCCAACTAGACAAAAAAATGCCGTACTGCACAGGTCGGCAATAATCACGGCACGCCTTTGCCCTGACATCAGACGTGAAATAGTCTTTTTATCTCTGCCTTTCATTATAATTCAGGCTCTACACAGACGAAGACCCTAATCCGCTCCCAAATATGGGTAGAATAGGATAGTAGCAGTAAGTTCCTTGTGCAGGGAAATTTCAAGATTACTTAATTTTTCCACGAGAACAAAATAATGACCCTGCGGGGCTCCAACTCATACCGTCAAATACTCACGCACCTATTGTCTAGCACCTTGTGCGCCGTTTGAGCTAACTGGATTCCTAGTAAAGTCCTCGTTTTAATATCCACCTTAAAATACAAGTATTCCATTATCCAGTCTTCTACTTCACATACTCTAACATCAAACCTAAATATTAATACAGTGGCGTTACTTGACATCGCGTGTTTACATACCGCGTTCGCGTTTATTCACCTACTGCTGTCTAATCTCATAAATGCGTTACACATGCATGTTATCATCTCGTTATGCAGGTAAAACGTGGAACAGTTTTGTACTCTCTGTTGGCCAAAGTAAGCCCGAAACCAAAGGTATGTAGATTTCAAGCGTAACCTAATACTGTATTTGAAATATTTAATAAGATTTTTTGAAGTCAATATGTGGTGTGTTTCTATGTTGTTGTTTTTGTTGTTGTTTTATTTTTGTTTTGTTTTGTTGTTGTTGTTGTTTTGTTTTTTGTTTTGTTTTTTAAAGACGGAGAGACCAGGTATATACATACATAGGCGTAACAATTGAAATATTCGAAATATTTGTAGAGAAAATTTAAATGAAAAGTAAAGATCTATACATAGCATTATTAAATGCAATAGTAAACGGAAGCCTATTTATAAATATAAGTATAAATATCGTATTTACTTTTTAAGGGCAAGCCCCGGTGGTTTTCCTTGGCAGATGTTGGCAGAGTGATCCAGGGTCTCACAATGGACAGATATAAGGCACCGTATCAAGACTTAGAAGGCCATCATAAGGAAAGACGAAACACTAAAGATATGTCACAAGAAATACCAGATATGTCTGAAAGTTAGTATATTTAACTGACAGTGTACGGTTGTTTGATGTGATTATTTATCTACTTTTTCTAATAAAACATCATATAATTTGTAATTCTATAGTATAGGACAATACCATCAGCTTTCACAGTAATGTGTTTTATATAAATGACTACATTATGGTAATTGTTATTCTATAAACTGTATATTTGTGTTAAAACTGAGGGCGCTTCATGTTTTACGTATATTTTAATTCAATCAAATAATACTAATAATTCCTTTCATTTTATGACGTTTTTAGAAAGCTTACTTTAATGACAGTATACAAGTCGCTACCCCTTGTAAATATGCAAACACTTAAGTTATTGTACAAGAAACATCAGACACCTCTCGAAGTAAGTAATGTGTAGGGTGTCGTACAAAAGGTAGATACACGACATTAAGACGGAGAGGCTAAACAGTTTTGATCTTGTACAAGAAACTCCATCACTACACACACCTCAAAGTAACTGGAGTAATGATTAAGAGTCAGACTGGCTAAATACATATCAGAAAATGAGGCGAAACACTAAATATCTTGTACAATAAACTACTTGGATGTCCCAAACGTAAGCACACTTGCAATGTGTGTATATGCATCGTGTCAGCAGAAGGAGAGGCGAAACACTAAGGATCCTGCACATGAAACTCCTGCCTCGTCTCAAAGTAAGTAATGTGTACAGTGACATTGGATAGGTATATGCATTGTGTTTGTGAAAAGCGTATTAATTTTCATTTGGGAACCTTGCACAAAAAAAAAAAAACAAAAAAGAAAAGAAAGAAACACCAAACATATTGAACTAAAAATGGCTAATCATTAATTTCTTTACAATAATCCATTTCACAGTCAAAAGTCCTCGGTTCAAAAATCCCGTTAGAGAACTATTTCTGTATGCGGTGTTGAACACCTTTGAAGAAATGGCACATTTCTTGTGGGAGGAAGGAAAAGAAACAATGGCGGCCGCCTTGACTGCTAGCAAAATATATAAGAATATGGCGGTCAGACTGAGTGTGCGGGACGCTGAGTTAAAGATGCAACTAAAAGGACTTTCCAAGTAAGAATATTTTTACTTATTTTGCAAGTATTTAACCAAATTAACTCCGTGTTTATTTCTAGTGTCTTTACGAAAGGAAGCCAAAATATTACATTAGAGATGCGCTAATGCCTTCTTATTTTAAATTTTTTTGCAACCTGAAAATTGACCTAAAGTGGAAGGATTTACTTGGCTAGACATGTCAATAGGTCTAAAAATATCAAGAGGCTATTCTTTCATATAATATAAAATATTACATAAATTAAAATATAATAAAGAAATTGAAAAACTACGCCTTAAAGTGAACGCATACATGAGTTTATTTATTTTTAATATTCTTTATGTTTGTCCAGAAAGTACAGCAAACTTGCCATAGCCGTTCTGAACGAATGTAACAAGGACGATGAACAATGGTCATCTATATTGCTACTCAGAGATTTGCCTCACTGGGGCCATGTAAACTGTATAAGCTTAGCTGGTCGAAATCTGCATTTCTTAAACCATGCTGGGGTGCAAGATTTAGTCAAGGAAATATGGTATGGAGAGCTATCGAGTGAAGGCAACTCATCTCTGGTAAATCCGCCCTATAAAGTAAAAATACTGTATCTGCTATTTTAGTAAATTTTTAGCGGGTTCGACGTGTCGGACAAGTTTAGAACTACCATTGCCAAGATTTCGTCAGGAGTAGTTCTTTAGGACAAAGTACCTAAGTATGAGACATGTAAGCCGCCCCTTGTCTACTGATGGCTCTGAAAAGAGAGCCGTTCCCTGTGAATAGTTAACCAGCAAACCTCGCCAATCTGCTCATGTTAACGTTATTTGGTGTCTCTGAAAAGAGCCGTTCATTGAAGACTGCCCCTTGTGAATAGACTGCCCATATCCGATATTTTACTGCGTTTTTAATTCGAAGACAAATAATGCCGGCTTGATTATTAGTAACTGTATAGCTTGTAGTAAGCACGTAGGGTCTCAATTATTCTCAACTATCAGTACACAGTTATTTACCCAAATTCGATTCTACACACAAAGAATGAACTTTTGAATTTTGGTGGTACAAAAGTCATATTCCCAACTTTGATGGTATTTGTTACATCAACAGGTGGATTGTGTATGACAAATCTTGATATAATAAATTCATATTAAGAAACCTTAACAATTACTAAAGGCATTCATATTTTATAAGTTTTATAAGTAAAAATAAGTCATGATTTCTTTAGTGTCCTTAATTTTATATTTCATCGTCTACTTTAGGTCTGATGATTACATTACACACCGATACGAATAAGAAACACACGTCATTTAATCATAATATTGACACAGGGCAATGTTGTGTGTGTTCACAAATCATTCAGTTCACAAACTCAAAATATCTAAAGGTCCATCATTAGTTCTGTTCGTTAAGATGCGAATAATAATAAGTTGTATTAGCTCTGTTACAATGATAGGATTCTGATTTCCTTTATCATTTTTACCAAACCGATATGTCTATATCCGTGTTTTTTTTTATTGCAGGTATTGTGGATTTGCACATTAATTCCTCCCCTGATACCAATGCTAGTGTCGTTCCGTCCAGACAAAGGTAGCATTATACAGCCACATCAACATGCTATATCCTCAGCAAAGGTAGGGAACCTAATGGATGATGATGATGATGATGATGATGATGATGATGATGATGATGATGATGATGATGATGATGATGATGATGATGATATAATACTAATAAAGTGATGGAGAAGGAGGAGGGTCATGGATATGATCAGGATGACTTTGCTGGGAGACTAAGGAAAACTCGCATTTGGATATCAGCGCATAACAGTTTGTGGGTGTATGGGTGGGGTTGTGTAATAATGTGGGTGTCGCATTATATCAGCACTTGACAGCTTGCAGCAGCATTTCATCTGATCAAAGAATTGCTCTAATTCTACTTACAGCGGCACAGCAATGCGGGCTATATAGAAGATCATATGGAAATGCAAGCAAAGGGAACACAAGATGATAATTGGGACGTCAGACGAACACGAACTACATCTACGTAAGTGACAATCTTGTATAGATTACCTAACAATGCTGATACAATCGTTTGCGTGTGCGGGTGGGGGGGGGGTGTATTATGGCTCTGATATAAGGTATGCCCTGCAGAATAGTAGTGAAGTGGATAGCTGAATGTTTTGTGTTGGATGTGCAGTTATGCGTAAAATGTATGTATAAATATGACAACCTTATCTTACCATACTATTGTTGTGTATCCAGCATCCCAATAAATATAGATGTGCTGGTGTTCACAAGAGTTCCAGTGAAGTGTGTTTGTCAAAATTAATACCAGCTCAATGTCGTTCTTTTATATGAAGGCTTTTTGGTCAATTGTTTTGTCATAACGATGACAACCTTGTTTTGTCATCCTGTAGTATAGTCAAAAACCAGAATCCATAGATGTGCTGATGTTCACAGGCGTTTAATTGAAGCAAACTAATACAAACTCAATGTCGTTCTTTTGGTCATTTGATTTGTTTTCTCTTCAGAATACCGCTTCAGTCTGACACAGGTGAATCCAGGCGCAATGAGTTGGCACTGTGGCAGATGATGATGTACTTCTATAACTCACCAATGATTATCTTCAGACACAACGTAGTAAGTCATTATCACCCTCATCATCTGCATTTTTTGTTTATCATCATCATCGTAGTCGTCGTCGTCGTCGTTGTCGTCGCAATATATATATCCTCATTGTGGTGCGCCACAACCCGGCATCACTAGAGAGGTTGCGATTTCCAAAAAGGGGATTTTCATTGATTTGCCGAACAGGAACACCCTAAAATTAATCAAAACTCAAGGTGTTACATTTTTGTTACGAGCATAACAGCGCATGGGAATTGCAAAATATGTAATATATCATGTATGAACGTATTTTTATTCTCTTCATTTTGATGCCTAATTTCGTCTTTATAGATTGCTGTCACGTTTGCCGCTTCAGTAGCACACATACTCGTTCCAAAAATTCGACACTTTGAGTTTTGAGTAATTTTAGGGTGTTTTGGTTTGGCAAATCAACAGTATGCTTCGTTTATATTTATAAGTACGTATTTATAAATACGCACGTGATCACCTCTGCGCTGCCATAACAGCTTGTAGAAGTCTGGAAGTGGCCTTCGACACAGGGGGTGGTCTTCCTGTACATTTGAATGCAAAGGTGGTAAACAATACCAGGCTGTGCAGCAAAATTTTCTATTTTGTTTAACTTTGTGATATTGTAAACGTTTCCGTCGATAAATATTTTTTCCGTCGGCAAATACTTTCAAAATGTTGTTTTTGATATCATATTACAAATTCGTAATCCCCCAAGTGTAATAATTTGGCAATTCAATAAATACTTAAATTTGATGATATTTATCTAAAGGATATGCCCATGGGTCAAATGCGTATTTATAAATTATACGTATTCATAAATATAGTCGAAGGTAACTGATCAATGACAATCCCTTTAACTATCAATGATTATTGTGTTATTAACTAAAATATGTATTTTTATTTTATTTGAACAAGGTCTCCCATCTTTTGTTTCTGGGCCTCTTTTCCTACATCATGTTGTCAAATAACTTCAAATCAACCGAGCCACCATGGTATGAGTATTTACTAATGGTATGGGTTGCTACGTTTCTTGCCGAAGAATTTAGACAGGTCAGCACATTTAGTTACATTGTTATTTTTAATACTAAATGCCAGGTTTGGATTATTTTGTATTTATTTTGCCATGCCTTCATGTTTGTCATTTACATATTTATTACCACGTTCTTTATAAATTAAGCATTAGAATGAATTGTACTGTTTAACTGAAGTATTATTAGTTTAACGATGGGGGTTGAAACTCCCCGATGGATTTTCGCTATAAAACGTCTGATGTGTATGATATTGATAACCATTTTATACCAAAAAATACAAACATTTCCAGATGCCACACTGACGTCTACAACCTCAAAAATTACTGACTTTCAGTCAATAATTACCTAAAACTGGATCAAACAAATCATAGAATCTTCAGATTTATCACTGGAAATGATGGGAAACCATATTTGTAACTTAATAGTATCAAACCCATGATATCAAAATATCACAAATTTGTATCTAGGCCACAAAACCTACCTAATCACATGAAGCCGTTTGGCGGTTAGTTTGAGAGTTTTGCAGCGACAATTTAAAATATACACTTCCTCATTAGATGATGGGTTGTTCCACAAGATTTGCAACTATTATTTTTTATGTACCTGTATTGTAGCATTTTAGTCAATTTTACGCGGTTCTTCTTTATTTTTTTCCAATAGGATTTCCTGGTTGTTTTTGTTGTTTTTGTTGTTGTTTTTTTGTTTTGTTTGTTTGTTTTTTTGTCTTTGAAATATTTCACCAAAAGCTAATACTTCAGTCCAAAAAACCGACCAAAAACCCAGGAAGTTAGTGCAATTACGTCTTTTTGGTTAAAACCAGAGACCCATTTCTTGGTTAAAACAAATAACTCTTCTGCGACTGAATTACACATTAACAATTTACAGTTTTATCGCGAATCATATTTCCAGATTGCTCACGGCGATGCTCAGAAATGGCGCCTTAGGTTCAAGGAATGGTTCAGCGACTATTGGAACCAGCTGGATTTCGCTACTCTGCTGCTCTTTGGTATTGGAACAGCGATGAGATTTAATGCAGGCTTACTCAACGCAGCCAGAGTAGTACTCGCATTTGATCTTTTTATATTTTATATGCGGCTACTCAATTCGTTCACGATTTACCAACATCTGGGACCAAAACTGATTATGATCGGAAAGATGGTAGGTTGAATTTGATCTTTTATACAGTAAGAAGAATCAAATATCAAGTTTTGACTTTCACAGGGTCGATATTGACGAAAAAATTGTTTTCAATTGTTTATCTTAAGGACTTGGATATCAACGTTTGCACAGAATTTCTGTGTGAGCTGAGAGTACATCAGACATATCGAAGATAAATAATAAAACATATAATTTTGGGTGTTTTTTTTCAAATTCGCGATATAATACAAATTTTATGAGAAATTTTTCGAAGTAAACTTTATAGAGTTACTGATATACTTAAAAGTTTGACCTTTTTTCACAATAAAGATATACATTTTCCCTCAAAGACCTATTTTTTTATACATCTTTATTCTCTAATATCTTCATTACGAAAGGTCAAAATTTTCTATTGATCGTCGGCTTTTCATCCCAGCCCAGATGCATATCATTACATTTATAAATTTTACTTCGAGGACTGTTAAATATCAGAAATACCAGTATTTAATCATTTGCCATAAAATATGTGTATAACACCTTTTCAGAGGGAATTCAGGGAGCAGTGTCTTAAAATTACTATTTATTTATTTTAACAACTGTCATTTAAGGAAAAAAATCCCAACAAGAATTAGGGGTACGTGCCCTTATTTGCTGGTGGGATTTGCCATAGCGCCATTAGGCGAACGTTTACGGTATTGGTATCAATTCGAGAAGCAAAAATAACTTGCATTGTGATTTTTGCTTTCAGTTCTTGGATGTATCATTTTTCGTGTGTATTTTATTCGTATTCCTCATTGCTTATGGTATCACACTGCAAGCCATACTGTATCCAACAATCACTGATATACAAGGATTGATTTATGGCGTTCTCTACCGACCATATTTTCAAATATATGGAGAGCTCTTTTTGGACGAAATCAGAGGTAATGTACATGTTGTAATTATAAATTATAAGTGATAATTAAGAATTCCCCGATATTCGTTGTATCGATAAGTTGTCTTCAGATACTATTAACAACGCAGCGATCATAATCTTGGTCAGCTATCCAGTTACCTCCACACGGCATAAAGTAATTCCTATCATGGTATCTTGATTGCTGACAAAGATTCAGCTTCCTGCATTAACCACTACCAAAATCGTAATTAACCATTTCGTTAGGCTATCAAAATCCTCTGCAAATGAACCCGATACTACGCCGTTCACGCTCGCCATTGCCCAATTTTAGACGCTATTGTGAATCAGTCCTATTTTACTAATGTTTTAGGCTGTAATAACTCATTTAACCATACTATTAAGACAAAAATCTGTGTTCAGTTGAAAAATCCGTGAAAAAACAGTTATCCAGATTTTTAACCATCCCATATTTTCACGGAAAATGTCTCTAGTGTTAAAATACCTCCAGCATGACACCAGCTACCAACTGTCAACATTTGTTTCTGTTCCACTTGGCAAAACAGGATAATTATGTTGAGTGCCGTATATTTCTGGAATCGGGAATAACGTTAAGGTAACATGCCCATAGTTGTACCCGCAAACGTTGCGAGACAGGTCAAGTATACAGGCTTTGAACATGCATAAATGCACACATTATGACGTAGTTTCAATTTTACTTGCGAAGGATTTCGGGAATTGCAAACATTTTAACACCTCCTTCTTTTATTTTTCTCATTTTAGGAACACCAGGTGATGGGACGTGTACAACCAATCAGACACTGATTAATGAGGCACTACCTATCTGCCCGGAATATTCCGGTATTGGAGTGTTTCTATTAGCTATTTACATGATATTCAGCAATGTGCTTCTTCTTAATCTGCTGATTGCAATGTTCAGGTAAAACTGATCTCATTTTTTGAATCATAACATTATCTCACAAAGGACGAAACTATTTGTATCATAAAGAATAATGGGGGTGACATCATTTTTAACATTATCACTCCTCTTGCTCAACGAATCAACGAGTTATACATGTGACGGTTTGTAGTTATCTAGTATTCGTTAATATGCGACCATAATTATGATATAATGCTGCAGAATATGGTGCTCATCCTGCACTTCCTTGTTTGACTTAGAGTTTAACCTGGAGTTTAATGGAGTTTAATTTTACCAGTCAAAATCCAAACTAGACCCCCTGTAGAAGACATGACCTTAATTTTCCGCACAGGAAGTGTGAATTTCAAATGGAGTCGCTCATTAGGGTAACCCCATTTGAATTCACACTCCCTGTGTGGAAGAGTAAGTTTAAGTTTTCCATAGTGGGGTGTATGTATTTCCTCCTCGTTTACGGAGTTTAGGGTTAGGGTTTATGGTTGGTGTAGGGCAGTCTAATAAGACTAGTAGAGTTGCACCCTATTCGGTAATCGTCCCGTGAATTCAAATAGGGTAAGCATATAATTAATTCCTATATCCTTTATAATCTGCGGTTTATTCCTTCTTAGCTTCACACTGTCTGCCGTACAAGAACGTACTGACATGTACTGGAAATATCAGCAATACGCCTTGGCCAAAGAATACTACAACCGCCCACCCCTAGTACCACCATTAGTCATTCTCTCACACATCGTCTTCTCTATTCGCTTTCTTGTACATAAATGTGGATGCTGCTATAACTGGCATAAGAAAACACTCAGTAAGTAATTTGTGTAAGAGATGGGTATTATGATTGATATAACGTTGTCTTTAAATAAACATTTCATTGAAACAATTGAAGGCTGATATGAATTAGAATCAATGGCGTAGCTAAAGCTTTCTAGACACGAGGTTAAGAACACTGTAAAAATATTTTGGACTAACTTCGTCTGCAAATGTAACAAAACCTACAGCAACGTATTCGAAAAAAAGTGACAATCGAAAAAAAAAACCCGATAAAATACCAGAGATCAGTGGTTCGTAATAAATAAAGAAAGTGTGAGCCAGTTGACCTAGTAACGGTCTTACGACAGCGAATCCAACGTGAGAACACGTGGCACCATCCAGCAGTAGTGTTTCAACTTCAAAGTCAACCAAGGATGATATTTGGTTGAATCAATGAAGTGTGTGATCACGGAATTGTTTTTGTGTTCAACATTTTTGAACGAATATTTTAATCAAAATTGCAAAGAGAAATACGAGTTAGTCTTTACTAATAATACCCCAATTTCATCACACTAACACTTTCAGCAAAACACCTGGAACCAAGAGACGTGATGCAGTTGGTCCACTGGGAGTCCGTGCAAGCTTACAAGATTATCTCAAAGTTAAAATTAAAACAGCAAGTAGACGATCCTGATCTGAACGAGGATACCAGCAATTCACAGATATCTCATGACAGGTAAGAATACAGAGGGTTGAGAGCCAGAAAGCCTTCACTCAAGAATAGTGGCATTTAAGATATTCTTTAGTATTCCTTTAAGTACTGAGTTACGTCTTTCTGGCGCTAACTGAAATCTATAATCTCTGAGTTAAGGCTTCTAACTTTCTAAGTTGCCAATGGTGTACGGAGTGTGTTATTATAATCTATTTTATATAATCATCAGACAAGCCAATGACCATTCAGTTACTGTATAGTTATGTATACTTCAATATACTTCAGTACCTTAAGATGGATCATTGACAACTTGTCAAGTGTCCAGTACTTCAGTATAATTGTTAACCTCAAGTGGCATGAAGGTTAAACTTTGTCATCTCGTTGGAGTAGAATGGTAATATAAATAATTATGCGGGCCAAAAAGCCTCATCTCAATGTTTGAACCAAATTGAGTTTCGGCCTTTTAGGTTAAAACTCAGAGTTGGGGCTTTCTGGCCTGCAATTTTGCTCTGTTGAGATGTGGCTAAGTAGAATTGTGCTATATCTGCAATATGAAGTTTGGTTGGGTTAAAAGCTTTATGGTTTTAAGAATCTGTAGGTGTTGGTGATTTTTTTTTAAATCCCAAAATGGCCAAACAGTGAGTTAATGCTTTCTGGTTCTCAACCCTCGATATGTGTTCAGTAAATCGCGTTATCTCTCCTCCCACATGTCCCGGTTAACTTTCCCCCCTTCTCTGTGTTCAATAATCCTCTTATTCCGTCCGCTACTTTCTTGCTGGTACACTCTTAATTTTTTTTACGCAATAATGGTAAAAAAAATACAAATCAGCACGGTTCTCAGGGAACAACAACATTTTGTGGGTAAACTTTACACAATTTTAAAAGGTAAAACTTTACCCCATTATTGAGTACAGTTTTACACAATTAGTTGTAAAAGTTCACACAATTAGCTATGTAAGGTTTTACACAATTAGTTGAGTAAGGTTTTACAAAATAAATTTGGTTGTTCCCTGTGAACCGCATTTTTGGGTAAACTTTACAAATTTCAAGAGTGGTAACCATTTTACTCAAGAATTGTGTAAAATTTTGACACAGAAATGGGGTCAAATATTTTACACAATCATGGCATTGGACGTATTTTACCACTAAGTTGTGTAATTCACTTTACACATGGCATTGTGTGTAAAATGTGTGTCATGCTGAAATGCAGAACATCAACCTGAACACAATTCAGTGATACAGGGTGAAACAATAACATTTCGACGCACATTGCGAGAGTTGCGGTTAAATGGGGCGTGAACGCACCTTGGATCGTCCCCTACCCCCAGTTCGATATTTAGGGTTCGACTCTATACGATATGCATGTTTTCACTCCAATGAATGTGACGGCTCCGACCCTCACATCCGTCACATGATCATAATGATATGAAATTTGGTTAAGCTTAACCATGTTAACGCTATGGCTATATTCATGGGTCCCGGGCTATATGTTTAAACTTTGCTCTGAAATACAACAACAAATGGCACAAAACAATGCACAGGCTTGTTTCTTTTCTTACCTTTAAATGTTTCCAACAAGTGGCATAAGCCACTTGCTTGCAAAAAGTTTCGGAACTGATCATATTATTGCGAGTGTCCTCCATCATGCATGCATCGGGATGATGTTTTTACACCGCACATTGGTAAACTTTTCTAGGCTTACACATTGATGTGGTATTTTTTTACACATCACACATTTGTTTAACTTAACCGATGTGTCATGTGTAACAATTTTTTTTATTTTACACAATTTATCGTTTAAATTGACAAAACTTCTTACGGTTTCCACTTTACCGCTCAAAAAATTGCAAAAGTTCTGTAAAAATTGTCATCCCTATCCCATGCACATCAGCGGGCTGGAGACAGGACTTTTTCCATCATTGCTCCTTGTCTTGTTCAACAAGAAATGTCAATAGTACATCCGGGTAGTACATATGCTTTCTCAAAAGATGCCCGCTCAAGTCTCATTTTTACTCAAATGCAGTCTTTCTCTCTTTCCCTTCTTTCCTTTCTCCTTGGCAATTAGGTGCCTTGTAAATCCTGTCGATTAGTTAGGTTGACGCGAAGACGTGAACAAAACTCTTCGCGACCTTTTCGTAAAAAAGAAGTACCTCTCATGCAACAACATGGATCTTAACACATAGTCTCCAAAAATGTGCGATTTATTCCGTAGTTAAGAGTTTCCCGTTCAATTCTCGATGGGGGCAAATATCCAAATTGTATTATCCGCTCTCTCCATTACTACATTCATTTGAATTGTGGAGGAGATGACAAAGACCTTGTAGCCAGTTCCGATCAGGGTAATGCCTGGCTTGATGTACACCCTACCTGTGCATAATGGAAAAACAGAGTCTGACATTGAATGATTCACCCAGGTTTCATAAAATTAATAATAAAAAATGACTTTTCCGTTTTCAGATCTGAATTGATTCTGCAGTCATTCCAAGAACTAAATAAACAGCAAAACAGCATGTCATTGCGTCTGAAAAAGCTGGAAGATCAAGTGAGTGGAACAATAAAAAAAATATACCAAATTTGCGCTAGAATCAATTTGAGCCTGAACACAAAATATGACGTGTGCCTACCCAGCAAACACAAAAACGTTTTAAAAACGTTTTAAATACGTTATATTTTGGCTTTTGGTTTAGGTAAAAACGTTTTAATAACATTAAAATGTCGGGTTATATAAAGGTCATGATAACGTTTTAAAACGTTTTGTATGAAAACGCACTACAA
Organism: Amphiura filiformis; assembly: GCF_039555335.1. Classification (NCBI taxonomy): domain Eukaryota; kingdom Metazoa; phylum Echinodermata; class Ophiuroidea; order Amphilepidida; family Amphiuridae; genus Amphiura; species Amphiura filiformis. Next base: position 963,713 of record NW_027305497.1, read on the forward strand.
CAATATTTTTAATGTTTTCAAAAATGTTATTTTAAACTATTTTTGCAAACATTTTTGCCAAATATTTTGTCAATACTTAAATAACATTATGTTAAAATATTTGAACCCAGCAAACACAGAAATGTTCTTAAAATGTTCTTTTCAAAACCTTTTAATAACATTTAAATGTCGGGTTACATAAAGGTCATGAAAACGTTTTTAAAACGTTATTGCAAATATTTTGGGCAAACATTTTTCGCAAAATATTTTTTCAACCCCAAAATAACATTCTATTTAGAATGTTTTGTATCAAGTTTTCAAGAATGTTTTTGGAATGTTATTAAAACGTTTTTATTCCCTTTATATAACCCGACATTTAAACGTTTTCTGTAAAACATTTTTGTTTGCTGAGCAGTAGATTATCAAAAAATGTTTTTTAAGGTAAAGAAAATGTTTTATACTCTTAATATACCCTTTATATAACCCGACATTTAAACGTTTTCTGACAACCTTTTATAACCTTTTGCGAATGATGTCGAAAACGTTTTGTGTTTGCTGGGTATAGAATGAAAAAATATTCTAAAATCACAATAGCACCACCGAACTCGAACAGTAGAATTATCATATTAGTCGTTATGTTACTCAATTATACTAGTACTCTTTAATACTTTTAATTCTTGTAATTTTGACGTATTCAAACAGTCCAAATCTGAAAGAAAGAAGAACATTATATGACCTCAACATAATCTTTTTATGAAATTTTTATGCAATTTATCTTCTCCTAGTACCTATTGTAATCTTCTTTCATTGACTAATTTGGATTTTTTTTTCTTAGATGGAACAAAGTACATCAGCCATGAATTGGATAGTATCTACGATGAAGAAGAAAACAGCAACATGATAGCGATTGATAGCAATTTTCATAAAATAGTCCCGTGTGTTAAATTGAATAATTTTTGATATACATTCTGCAGTAATTGATTTCTATATACCATTTTTATGTCAAGCATTATCTGGGCATTAACAGTTGAAATCTGGAAGATAACGCTGACGAAACTTCGTCCAGGCACAGTGAAGTGAAGTGGGTCGCCGTAGATAGCTTGTAGGGGCATTTTTACAAGACAGGCAAGGGTAGCCAACAATCGGACTTACCACCCTGATCGGGACCGACTGTAACTAGTCAGAGCCCCAACCTTAAAAAAGGGCTCTAAAACTGGAGTTAGGTTACCTTGAAAGAACTTTTTTTACAACCAATGTATATTGATAGTCTGGAACCTCAGGATTATGAATTCAGAGGTCGTATTTTTCTCCAGGATTGCAAAAAAATAGATATTGCGCAATAATGATGACGTCATCAAATTTTTGTGAAAAAAATGCAAAATTTATGAAAAAAAATTCTTGCCTGTATGGATACATTAAATACTTCTTCTTCCATTTCTGTTAAGTTAGAAGCTTTATTATATTTAGATATTGTGTTAGGAAGCTTTTAATTTCATTTTTCACATTAACGTGTGTACTAAATATAATTTTTAATTGTGATTTTCTCAATATGCCGTTTTTTCACTTTTTTGTGGCTATAAATATTGGCTATTTTCTCTGATAAACATATATTTTAACCAATTTTAAATCTTTTAAAGTTTTTTCATATACACTTGAATGTTCTTAGTAAGAAAAAATATGGTTGATTCCAAAATATATATTTGTATAACGTCTATCGGACAAAATATGATGACGTCATCAAGTTTGACTCCGCATGTGAAAAAATATCAAAATCATTTTTGTTACTGAAAACGATAGCTGACATCAATATATGTAATTTAAACTCAAATAGGAACCTCACCCGGCCTTGATTTCCGATTTCTGAGCAAAACATAATATATACATGCATTGCTGTCTGTATAAAAATGAAACTTCAAACGCATTTTTCTTGCATTATGAAGTTTAACAGCTCAATGTTCAACACGATTGAGCTTGGTGATATTTTGCATATTACATTAATGAATCCCCCGTGTTATCACAAATACCCATATCTCTGCTCCCATCCAAATAGTGTGTGAGCTCGGGGGTTGGACGGTACCACTGGGGGGGGGGCAAAGTTGCACTTTTACCATAGGTAGTTGATATCATGGGTTATACAAAAATGCCTGATAGCAATTGAACCGGAGTAGCTTTTGGCGGGACAAGGTCATCGAACTTTACACAGGGTCAAATTTCAAACTTGCTCTAATTGTGTTACAAACCATACATTGAGTCACAAGGATTTAGAAACTGTATAGTTTGACCTATATCGGACATATCGTTCTTGAGTTATAACCGAAAAGGTCAAAGGTCACGTTTTTGGCTTCATGGGGGTCAAAAACATCAACGTGCTCCGATTTTGCCAAAAGAGGTGTCAAAATGTTCGTTTTGATAAATCAATTCAAATAAGGATAGAATTGCACCATCTTGCATGTCAATAGGCCTCAATTATTATGGAACTTTCCGGTGGTGTCTTTAAATGGTAAATCTGGTTGCTTTACACACTTTGCCATAGAAAATTTAGATTTCCACGCAAATGATGGAACTACATTGAACGCAACAACGCACAAAATAATACCAGTACAAAGAGGCCGCAGAGTAAACGTTGAAACCAACGAGTAGCGTACCTCTTGTAAAAGCCAGGGAAACATCTCTTCTCCTTAGAAGGGTTATCTTACTATCTTACAAGAAGACAATAATTCCAAAAACCAAACGAGTCATCGTGACTTACTTCGGCATTAGACCCGGATGTGTCCGACTTCTCTCATTGTAAATGATGAGATCAACGTTGATTTCGTCTGCCCTAGGTCATACATCTATCACGGTCACCATCAATCCCTGACGTTGTTCAAAGTTCAATAGACTACTGTTTCAACATAGCTGCCAAATTAGGTCAGGAATTCACCACAGTAATTTGTGATCAATCTACGACATAGCCATTGTGCTGCAGAAGAAGCTGGAGAAGTACAAGAAACTGATTCTTCGTGTGGGAGGTTTCCATATGCATAAAATTTCATGGGAGCTATTGGTCACCTAATGAAGTCAACAGGGATTGAAGACATATTGGTAGAATCGAAAACAGCAAATAAAAAAGTTGCAGGGAAAGGATACTGCCTAATGCTGCGAGCACACTCTTTAATGGCAGATACTGGGAATCATATGAGTACTGTCTTCAGGGTGAGGAAAGGATGCTGAGTGCCTGGAATCATTTGAGTACTGTCTTCAGGGTGAAGGAAAGGATGCTGAGTGCCTGGAATCATTTGAGTACTGTCTTCAGGGTGAAGGAAAGGATGCTGAGTGCCTGGAATCATTTGAGTACTGTCTTCAGGGTGAAGGAAAGGATGCTGAGTGCCTGGAATCATTTGAGTACTGTCTTCAGGGTGAAGGAAAGGATGTTGAGTGCCTGGAATCATTTGAGTACTGTCTTCAGGGTGAAGGAAAGGATGCTGAGTGCCTGGAATCATTTGAGTACTGTCTTCAGGGTGAAGGAAAGGATGCTGAGTGCCTGGAATCATTTGAGTACTGTCTTCAGGGTGAAGGAAAGGATGCTGAGTGCCTGGAAGGTCCCTCCGTATACAAGAACTTATGGCAGCATTGAAAGCTGATGACACACACAAGGCCAGTGAGGTATTCATGCAGGTAGATGAATCACTGAAGGCTGTAACTGCTTTAAAGGAAGAATTCCAGAAAACCCAGTGCACATCGCCTATGTGTCATAATTGGCTGATGTACATAGATATGGTAGGGATCCTCAACCGGTACTGTATGCTGAGCGGTCATGCTGTACAAAAAGCTAGGAATATGCTTCCATACCTGCAGGACAGGTGTATGACATTACAAATATGTGGCATGCCTTCCACACTATTTAGAAGCCATGGAGTCGCTGTCAGTTATAGCTCCAGAATATATACTCCAGCTTGATACTGCCTTCAAACGTGGCAAATTCACAGTAATTCACCAATAAAAATTTCAATGGGATGTGGAGTGACATGGCATTAGAACAGACATACACTTGTAATGCAAGGACTCACTTATTCCATGGCATAAGCCAGCAGCAAGCTGGAGAGAGATGGTACACTTGGACAAGGTAAACAACTAACACCACGAAGATACTCCACAGGTGACTATATATATATAAGCATATCAATGCAACAGTTGAAATCCCAAATGCCATAATAACCAAGATGGTAAACCCATTGGTTTACACTGGTCAAGATATGCTTAACATATCTACTAGACACAAGACAACATCCCTAGACCTTATTGATATTACTGCACTTAAGAAGGCACTGGAGACTTCTAGTATGACAGCCGACATTGTTAAAGTCACTGCATTAATCTGAGGCTAAGCTAAAAAAGAGAGAAAGAAAACTGCTGCTAAACAAGCCAAGAATGTTTTAGCAGTACAATGGTACTTTTTAGCACCAGTTGTAGAAATTTGTAGTTTGTTGATGGATTGGACAAGAAAGACAAGAAGTCAGTATTCCAGCATGAATAGACAAGCTATCCAGGTTCTCCTTTTCAGCCGAATGGCTGCATTTGAGCAAGGATTTGTCATGGGAAATGGAAATGCAGACTTCATAAATGACATGAATACATCCCTAGGCGATGATTGGCCAGCTCATGTGTCACCTGCAAGCATGAGTACTGATGGTAGTTGTAGCGTGATAGTTGCAGCGATGGCCTTTATCAAATGGTTTCAGCAATTCAGAAGCGAAACTTTCTTTGATTTGCAAGCTTATTATCTGAAGAAATTGCTGAGTCTAAGACCTGCAGGTTGTGATGTCATACTTTGTCGGGGATAGGTATGATGTTGGAGATCTGGTATCATTGAATGGGGGGAAACGGAAAACAGCGAACAAAGGGGAACACTTCAAAGGAGTATGACCACAGGATATCCTGCTTATTCCCGACTAGTGTTTATTCATGATGAATCCAAAGAATAAATCCAACCTTCTTCACTATCTTGCAAAGGCAAGGGAACGTTCACATGCCAATCTACCACAAGGTATGCATCTCATATTTGGAGATTGCTTACGTGACCCTGGCTGTACATTAGAACTTACAGCGGCGGGTGTTGCGATCATTCCTGCTGTCATGTGGTCTCCATGAAGAAGCAGATACCAGGATGTTTGCCCATATTCAGCAAATGTACATCACCACAAGAAAGTTGTAATAATACAACTGACACAGATTTAATCATCATGGGAATGTATTACGCTGTACTCATTCCTGGACTGAAGGAATCATGGCTTCAAAAGCTAAACATTGCATACCACTGTGGAAACATTGAGCATTGCTGAACTGGAATTAACAGCAGTGATTCTTTCCATATACATACTCAGCGGTTTGACACAGTCAGCTATCCTTATCATAAAAGGATGGCTCTAGCGACACTTCTAGATAGTGATAGATGCAATGCCTTCACAGCATAAGGTAACTATGGTGAAGATGGTGATATAGGCCTAGAGCTGGAAGAAAAAGTGATAAGGGCAGCAATTCTTCTTCGCGCTCTATGGGCGATATGGCGTTTCTTGTAGTTTGGATGATTTGCGAGCCCCTCTGTTTGCAAAAGAAAAAAGTGGACTTGAGACATTTTCCCCCTTGCCCCCTACAGAAGATGCATTGCCCAACACATCTTACGTCGTAGCGCCAACCAAATCATCATTAAGCAAGGTCATCTCTCTGAAACAGATTATCCAGATCCAACGCTGTATGGACGGAAGATTGCCAATGGCAAACCTGTCCCAATCATAATGCTGAAAAACCCAAAACCCCAAATCGCAATAAAACATAAGCCATGCGGGTGTCTAAATACATGAGAAATTGTAAATGTGCAAAGAACGGTGTAAAATGTATGCATGTACAGTCAGGTAGTCCTGATAAATGAGTACGTATTGCAGCTGATTGCATTCTGCAGGATAAGGATGATGAGTAGTGTCAGATATGAAACTACAGACAGAATAAGTGGTGAAACAACTGCAACAGAAACTGCAGTTGAGAAATCTGAGTTACAGAAGTTAAGTCCAACAGAGTCTTTCTTATCACGTATGAAATTAAACCTATTTATGATATATACAGTACCTCAAATTATACATGAAAGTTTCAAATGTATAAACAAACAAAAAGTAGACAAGTCTTGTGAAGCTCAAAAGTCATAATGCATGAATTTTCATACAGACAGCAATGCATACCAATAGTTTCGATCGTTCATAAACTGTAAAGAAATTGAGTGTGCGGTTTTTACACGTGTTGAAATTAAAGGTAACGATGATTGTCATCATATAAAGCAATAAAAACTATTTCGATATTTTTTACATGTGGAGTCAGATTTGATGGCGTCATCATATTTTGTCCGATAGATGTTATACAAATTTGTATTTTGGAATCAAACATTTTTTTACTAAGAGCATCCAAATGCATATGAAAATAGTCTAAATATATATTTGTAAATATTTAAAGGTTAATATATACAAAATTATGTTTATCAGAGAAAATAGCCAATATCTATAGCCATGTAAAAGTGAAAAAACGGTTTATTGAGAAAATCGCAATCAAAAATTATATTTAGTACACACGTCAATTTGAAAAATAAAATTAAAAGTTCCCTAACACAATATCTGAATATAATACTGCTTCTAACTTAAAAGAAATGGAAGAAGGGGTATTTAATGTATCCATACAGGCAAGATTTTTTTGTTGTAAATTTTGTATTTTTTTATCCAAAATTTGATGACGTCATCATATTTTGTCCGATAGACGTTATACAAATATATATTTTGGAATCAAACATATTTTTTTTTTTTATTAACATCCTAGTGTATAATGAAAATAGTTTGAAAGATTTAAAATTGGTTAAAATATATGTTTATCAGAGAAAATAGCCAATATTTATAGCCACGAAAAAGTGAAAAACGGCATATTGAGAAAATCGCAATCAAAAAATTATATTTAGTACGCACGTCAATGTGAAAAATAAAATTAAAAGCTTCATAACACAATATCTAAATATAATACAGCTTCTACCTTAACAGAAATATAAGGAGGATTATTTAATATATCCATACAGGCAAGAATATTTTTTTTTATAAATTTTGCACTTTTTTCACCAAAATTTGATGACGTCATCATTATTGCGCAATATCTATCTTTTTGCAATCCTGGAGAAAAATACGACCTCTGAATTCATAATCCTGAGGTTCCAGACTATCAATATACATTGGTTTAAAAAAAAGTTCTTTCAAGGTAACCCAACTCATTTTTTGTAGGCTTGGGGCTCTGACTAAACGAGGTCTTTTATCACGAGTCATCTGCCCGCCTTTTTTCAGATAACCACGAGGAAAGCGGATAAATCCCGGATGATTTCTAATAAGCTAAAAAGCCTTTGCGAGTTAACCCTACAAACAGCACGTCACATCGATGAGTACAATCTTTAGCGACTATGAATACTGCATACGGTAACCTGCGCAGTAACGGTGTGCGCATCAGCGTGGTGTATGTAGGATTGAAAGGCTTTGCAGATTTTCCGAAATAAATTTGTCACAGATTTTTCGAAATAATTATTTATTCGAAATATTGGATGCCAATGGATTTATCTATGATGTTGACATTTATCTTATACAAGATACATTTTGATGACCAGTCCTACCCTCGGCAAGGTGCTGGGGTAAAAATGTTATCACTAATATGAGCGCAAAGGGTGGATATACGATTAGCTTGCGTCATTTGGGCGTAAACACTCGCTTTTTTTTTTATGATGGATGAAAAATATTAGGGGGGTTGGTACCCTTAGTAGTTCTAGGGTTAAAGACTGATATGATAGAAATCTTACCATGTATAATAGCCATTTTCTAACATTAATTTGTATTCATATGTATTAAACTTGGACACAGGTTTTTATCTTTAAGCCAGAAGTACACGGCCACTATGGCATTAAAGACACTATTCGTCAATTGAAGCGTTTGATTATATAATTTTATTCGTGTATTGACATACAGTGACTCAGAAATTGTGAATAATGACATTTATGTTGAATGTATATGATAAATAAGTTACTATCACTACAGCTTTAAATCACACATCACATAATACATTCCAACATAGCTACTTATATCTTCCCCCACATTGGCCACATTGAAGACTAAAAGGGGGCGCACGCGCTGACGTGATTTCCAGGCGGCATAGGAAGCGCAACACGTGACGTACGAGGCTGACCAAGATACAGGGCTGACAGCCCCATTCAAAATACACGGTTAGCAATTACAAATGGAAAATTAACATACTTGCAGTGGGGTACTTTGTCGAACGCCGACGATTTTAGAGTAAGATAATTTTGCTTTGACACCACATAACAAATTTAGAATTGTTTGTGACGATTTCATGATTATGTGTTAATCCAATGGCGACCTCAAAATTGGCGATATCGCTTCCATCACCGCCTGTGATTTCAGGGGCATTCAGCGTCAGTAAATTTATCACACGGGAGGATTTCTGCTTCGCATGCAGGGTCCACACGTGCACTCCACCACTAATATATTCCTTTCTACATTACTGTGTAAAATGACAGTTATTCAAATGCAATTTTCTAAGCTATAATATGTACATATTTTTGTACAGGATGAAACAAAGCGAATGGATTGTATGAATCCATCCAATGGGATCGATGTTTTCGATACATATGTTATATAATTAAATCTTAATGTACAATGATAAATATAGTATAATAATAACATTTGCGTACTATTTATTATATCTTTTAAAGATGAATATATATATAAAGTGATATACCTCAATCATAGATCATTGAATGAAAGTGAGATTAGCTACAGGTACAAATTTTACAAGGACATTTTAATATAACCCGTTACAAAAACCTGTTATCTTAAGTAAAATATTTCAAACCCTCCTTTCTGAGCTATCCATTGTGATCAGAGCGTGGATGGAGAGTGGAAATATCTTCGCTTGACCCCACAAGTTAAATAATTAAGATTGATTTTAACATTAACATGGTAATTAATAATAATGTATACAGGACATCAGTTTATACACATTCATAAATACATAAACTCTATTCTAACCGTTATAATAATTATGAAGTAAACGATCCCGGAAAACGTTTTGAACTTTAGTGTTTGCTTCAAGGAAATCAACCATTGTGGAACCCTCACAGAAATAAAGGACTTCACAATCTCGAATAACTTACAAAAGCTTGTAATAAAAGGGGGTCATCTGAATTGGACTAGAGCAGGTGAAGGCTAACCTGGATAGTAAACAGTTTCGATAGCAATTTGTATGCAGATCTTCTACAGATCTTGCTAGTGATGTATCTGCTCTTACATTAGACTCATCCACATTTGATGTACCGAGATGGTTTACTTCTAGACATTTCTGTTCTGCATGTTAGTGGTTTGAAGTTGACTAGTTCCCTTTGAGACTTAAACACCTGTCTTTGTGTCGCCTCTTGCAACATTTAATTTCAGACGATAAGATTTGACATGTTTGATACTACATGCGACACTCACAAATAAGATCCAGATATTGGTTAATGGAAGGTGATTCTACTGTTCAATGGAAAGCACGGCGCTAGGCGCTAGTTCCCTTGTTTAAGACCACTTTGTGTACAAATCAATATGGCACCCAATGGAGAAATATGCAATTATTGAATTTGCATCTACCTTGGAATTTTGGATCCCCTTGTCTTTGTTTTTGACAGATATCAACTAATGAGATCTTAGATCCGACCTAAAAGATGCAGCTATTGGCTGCTACTTCTAATTATGACATATCTGTCTCTGTGTGGGATATACAGGGGTGAAAATAACTGGTACCTTCATTCTTTTCCTGTCTGCAGTTACATGCGTGTCTCCATTTTGGCATTGCTGTCCTCTATATTTATTGGCTGATTACAAGAGACGGTTTGTAATTGACTACCTTGAGTATTATGTGTCTGCCTTTGCGTTGTTTCTTTGTGATTTCTAGCCGGTTCGAGGTTTGCCTGTTTACGTCGATTACGAATAATATCCACGATGGTGTAAAGATATGGATTAATTGCTGAATTTATTGGTAAAATAACCGTCACAGTCCAAGCAAATACAGAAGTGGGTAACCTCAGCACACCTACTTGCACCAAAATCCCGAGTAAAATAATCGGCGCCCAACAAAAGAAGTCTGTTAGAACTATAGCTGCAACTTTGGCGTTCATTCTGCTATTATCTTCTTTGACACCTTTGTTCCGTCCGACACGTTTCGATGACGTGTATACCGATCTAACAATTTCAACATAGCACACCAGTATGACAAAGTAACAAATACCATTAAGACCCAGAAACATCGCTGCTGCATAATACAAACCGGGAACATGACCCAGAGATTGAGATGTGACCACGTACTTTTGAATAGTAAAAATATCCGGTTCAACCGTTTCCTCTGAAACATTCTTAAAGAACAATTCAATTTGTGACAGAGGAAGGCCAATGCACACGTGAGAGATGTCATAGAATTTATAACTTACCTGGCCAGCTAAAACAGAAGGAATTGCCGCTAATAAGAGGGAGACTAGCCAAAGTAACGCAACTATTATAGCTGATGTTTTTTGTCTTAACTTTCGATGAGAAAAAGGAAATCGAATGTTAATAAATCTGTCAATGCTTATCACTGTAACAAAGAACACAGAAGCTTCACTCGATACAATAGACATTGTACCAGCGATTCTACAAGTTATACCTGATCTCCAGCTCTCGGCTTGCATCGGAAAATTTTCACCAAAGTAAGTATCAGCAGATGCTATTATAAGCATATAGATACCCATTAGTAAATCAGACATAGCCAGATTGTTCAGCAGGAAAGTTTGAACTTTGTTTTTTACATGTTTTGATTTCGAACGGGTCAAAACAAACATGTTCCCGCCTATAGCATTCAAACCTATAAGCCACATCATGACCAGCAACACCTTATCTGACATTAACCTATCGCATGTCAAATACGGGGATCTCACATCTAGAGCACTACAATTAGGCCTAATATCACTCGGTACATAACATTCACAGACTTCTGTTTGGCTTACAACTATTTCAATCTGCTTTGGGAGGCCGATAAATGTATGCATATCTATTATAGTCAAACTGTTTTCTCGTAGACCGATAAAGGCAAGCTGATTTAAGTTGTTAATATTTGGAATATTTGTTAACTGGTTTCCAGACAATTCTAGAAAACGGAGGTTTAACGTGTCTTTAAATATGAGATGGTTTAAGACACGAATCCTATTGTAGTTCAAAAACAACATTTGTAAATTCTTCAATCCTTCAAATAGTCTGTGACTTAATGTCTTGAAATAGTTGTAACTCAAATCAAGTTCTGTCATATGTTCAAATTTCCACAAAATATCGTAACTTATAGTTACGAACTTATTTCTGCCTACCCCAAGTACCTGTAAATCTGAAAGAGCATTAAACAATTGCCTTGACAGATGCTGCAACATGTTATCATGCAAAAATAGATGAGTCAGCTTACTGGTTTCATTCAAGAAATTTGCATCTAGTGAAGTAAGCTGGTTGTAACCCAGATACAGGTACGTCAGCTTACTAGTTTCCTGCAACACATTCGCATCTAATGACGTAAGCGAGTTGTTTTGCAGAGCCAGGGTTGTCAGCTCCCTGGTTTCCTTCAACAAATTCGCGTCAAATGAAGTAAACTGATTGTTATGCAGATGCAGGTGAGTCAGCTTACTTTGTTTCTTCAAGAAATTTGCATCCAATGAAGTAAGCTGGTTGTTATTCAGCTTCAGGTAAGTCAGCTTATCCGTTTGCATCAACAAATTCGCATCTAATGAAGTAAATTTGTTGTTATGTAGATACAGTAAAGTCAGCTCAATGGTTTCCACCAACAAATTTGCATCCAATGAAGTAAGCTGGTTGTTATCCAGACGTAGTATAGTCAGCTCACGGGTTTCCCCCAACAAATTCGCATCCAAGAAAGTAAGCTGGTTGTAATCCAGGCGTAGTATAGTCAGTTTATTGGTCTTCTTCAACAAACTCCCATTCAAAGAAGTTATCTGGTTCTCATAAAGAGTCAGAGTTTTAAGGTTTCCTAAACTGCTGAATAAGCCATGTGGCAAATTTACCAAGTTGTTGGAGCCAAGACTTAAATAGTGTAGACTAGATAAGTCATCAAACACATTGGCATGAAGTATGTTTAACTGATTATGATGTAGGTACAGTTTTTTGAGGGTTCGCAAACCTGTAAACGATTGAGAATGTATTCTGGATAATCTGTTGAAAGTAATATAAAGCTCGTCTAAACGTTTCAGATTGATAAAGGCATTCTCAGTGATCTCTGCTATATTTTTCCTATTGAGGTCCAATAGAATGATATCATCGGGATAGATTATTAGAGATTTGAAGCTTGACTGGGAGTTCACAGTTTCATCATGACACTTGAAATTTACATATCCTCTACCAAGTGTTGCAATGCAATTGGATGGAAACTCCTCAAACGAACAAATATGACCAGATAACCGGTAACAGGAAATAGCGTAATTACTTTCAGTTATGGGACAATACATTGCATCACTAACTACTTCAGAAACCATTTGCGTTTGTTTATTATCAGACTCTTCGTTACACAGAGACAGAGACTGGTTTATTGACGTCTCACTGATGACAATACTGGCATTACCTTGCAGAGACAGACGTAGCTTCACGTGCGAAAATGCAATGAAGCACGGCTTTGGTGCTGCAACCATCGTATACCTGTTTTGACAATTCAGAAGATCACCTTGTTTTTCTACGTACAAGTATGTGTCAGTAGAAATTGTTTTGGGTATTTGTATTAGAGTGCCCGATCCAAGAGAAGATGTTACTTGGACACTGCAAGTTTCACCACCTTGGTTGCCAGCTAGAATGGACGAGTTATACCCATCGTTTCTGTCAATCGTGAGAAGGCATGAGTCAGAGCTATTGTAAGTAGTGACATTCCAAAGAGGAACAACATCTACCTCGGCGTTGACGTACAATTTCAGGTTACAGGATATTAGGGACAATACCAAAACAATGTCGGAAAGTTTAGAGACCTTGTGGTTCATTTCTATTGTTTGTTGGCCTTTTATTGTTTGAGAAAATACATTTACATGTGATCCAATTTATGTGTTAAAGATACTGATTTTCTATATAAACAAAATACATATTTAAAAGTGTTCTAGTTTCCAGATAAGTACGTTAACAACAGGCTAACATGCTTTGATTTGGGCATAATTCAATTTCGCATAAACTGTCAACCCGAATCATAACCACGATATAAATCTTAAAACAAGTAATGGGTCTTGGTGAACACAATACCCATTTAAGAATACATCACATTAACAATTGTACTCATATGACCTGTGTCCATGTGCACTAAAATATCTGCGTTGTTTTATTGGCTTTGTCTTTTCGTGCTATTCATCATCCATCTGCATAAAACGTTTGTTTTCAATTCTTGAACTGAAGCTGTAAATCTCAATTTCCTAAGAAATCATCCCACCAACTTGCTCTCCTTTCCAATGAGAGAAGCCAAAAATCCTCATTCAACATAATAGGTCTCAGTTTGATCGCATGTGGTAGTGAATCGGCATTTGTATCATAACAATACAAAAGTCATTTATGAATGAACAAGCATACTGCATAAAGTTAAGGAACTTTGTACTGACAGATGAGGATTATTAAATCATGGTCCATGCCAAAGACGAGGTTGATTGCGACAAAGCTAAACGTTCACAAACATCTGATGAAGTCTGCCAGAAAACATGCAAAACAAAAAAAGTTATTAAAGCATGGCACAGTGTTTTTCATTCTGGTAGGTCCAGGGTCACTTACCGTAATTCCGGGGCACAGATTCAGTGGATGACAAAGATCTCACCGCCAGTTCATATCAGTATCATGCCTATCTGTTCATACACTTGTCCATTACATAATTTGATTAATATGAAATTAAGAAAATTACACAAAAATGGTTTCAATTACCCCCCCCATCTGGGAAGTAGTACAGCCTGTTGTCAATACATATACGAAAATTACCAATCAGTATCTGATAGTCAATTGTAAAATCAAGTGAAATAATCTCTTCAGTGGCTAAAGAAGACCTGTAGATGCAGGTCGCAAGTTACCACAGCTCCTCAAATAGTAAGTCTTGTGACTGTTGTTTTAAGTCTACTACAGTATTAAGAAAAATACACTTTCATTTGTATTGATTTTAGACTTATAATGTAAATATTTTGGAATTAGTATTGTGTGTAAGATTTTTAAATGCCATTTTAAAATGCTATTTTAAGAATGAGTTTGAGAAAAATTCAGCTCGCGACCTCTCAATTTTACCATGAACCAAATATTGTTACATTGTTAACTGCTATCAACTAATTTCCAGTGGTGATCATGACTATGAGATCGAGTATAAGTAATCACCGCTTAACCCCCTGATCACTACCTGCCGATCTAACATTGGCTCTGATTGTTCATTACATGATATCTTCATTTTAATCACCAACCAGAATGGAGTTTTGCAAATAATTCACCCCGATATTTTGCGTGGTGAAATTAATCTAACATTGTTGCTTATTGGTCCAATTGATAATGAAAACTCCTTTTTGACCAATAGGCAGGTAGTTCGCATGGGAGTGACAACCACTTTGAAATTATTTTCTTTGGGAAGTAATACTTTGTTGGAATTGTTTTGATTTTATGATCTATTCTAGCCTAATTAATTGTGTCAAATCATTGAAATATCTTGTATGTGTGCAACTTATGATTTCGTAATGTAAATGCAATCTCGTTAATGTTAAGAAGCAAAACATTCACAATTAAATGAATTAATCATTTGAAAACTTCATATGCTTTTGGTTTGTGTTCACAATTTATTTTGCGTGTATAGTATTCAGTAATCCCACATTATTCATCTTTCGGGTATGACAGCTGTATCAAAATTCTTGTTCTCCAACTTGTTCAGTTTTTCATGTTACTGAACTTCTTGGATAATAATTTGTGTTTTAATATTCGAATTGCTACGAATATCAAGAATTTTAGATCATGAGAATAGTACATTCTCATGAACTTGAGCGCTTTATAAGGAAGGCGTATGGACAATAACTGAATAAGGGAAGTTTTAAGATTTTGATGGGCCTGTTGGGATAGAGTCAGGTTTATTGTGGATTCGTACGTTAGTAAATTTTAAACACTCGCTTGAGTATTAGCAGTTCTCAAATTTAGAGTCATGAGTTAAAGTCGTGTTTGATAATCTATGTTTTTAGGGTGGTTTAGATTTCGTACAAATGCGTTGTCATGTTTCTTGCTGGTGGAACCCGAGATTGCCATGTCTCTCGACGACCGAGTTCTCACTCCTTTGTTATTCTGGTTTATGTTTAGAATATTTATTGGGTCAGCTAGATATATTATCCATTGCACTCCGGAGACTTTCGAAATTAAATAAATCCAGAATATTGCTCACATCTTTACCTTTAACTTTCCCCATCTTGGATGATGGCTTTCTTTTTCACAAACGTCCAGTAACTTCAAAGTTCATTTTAAAACAAATTGTTTGATTTCATGATTCCTGATTTTAGCTCTTATAAATGATGTTAGGATCAGTTTCATTCTCTCTCGATCCGGTCTTGTCGAATTTTTCTGGTTAAACTTATTTGGAATAGCACATACTGGCTTTATTTCGTTTTTTGACTCATTAAAGTAACATTTAAGACCCGCTTTCAAATATATTACATCAAGGATTTTGATGGCTATATTGGATTTGACAAGCAAACGTGTTATTTATTGGTACGCCTTTCAACTCCTGTACCATTTCTTCTGCTGTATAGCCCGAAATTAATTAAAATCGATTGCGTGTAAGCGCGTATTATTAATAGTTTAATATACTGAGTAATTGTGCTTGCAAAGCTAATAAGTACCCATAACAAAATTCGCTATCTATCGACTACTTTATTTTACAATTAAGATTTAGTGTCTTTAAGATATGGCTTTTGTTTTGAGTGTTCGGATACTTTTCGGGCGCAGTATACATATATAGTTTGAAAGACAATGCCAGCCTTTATGTGATCATAACAATATTTACCAAAATATTCAACATATGAGGTAAACTTTCATTACATACTGACCGACCCTCGTACCTCGTTTAATAGACCCTTTCCCCTTCTTCCCATCATGCACTATTCCAGGGGGATATGACGTAGTCAATTAACCTCATAGATCGTGCACATCTGATGGGCTTTGCAATTGTTTTGTCTTAATATGGGTATACAGATTACAAATATGCGGATTATCGTAAAGGCCATCGATGTTACTAATTATGCAATTATTGAATATACGAGTGATGCAGTTACGGAGCGATGCAGAACATCTGTGTAAGAGATTTTTGTTTACGTTTTATTTTCGTGTCTGAAAAAAGTGAAACGGACACCAACCGTATATCACTGCAAGTCCCGTCATTAGTTTTTCACCTTTAGGTATATAAATGTATACAAAGGTAGGTTTCAATAACAGGGAACATTTCGCGACGATACCATGTCAATAACTTATAGAAATGTTGATTTTTGCCCCGAAATGTATTAGTGATCGTGCTCCATTATCCGTGATTCCTTTTTTCTGATGAAGGCACCATCTGAAAATGTCCGTATTCCGGAATGTAATAAACATAACTCTGTACTCCCCCGGAGAGATGATATGTTTTGCGACACTCATACCCCCCTGGAATAGTGCATGATGGGAAGAAGGGAAAAAGGTCTATAAATCGTAAACTTACCCCATGACTCTTTTATCTGCTCACCTTCAGTTTGTTACACTTTTCAGAGTCTTACATGCATCTGTATCAGAAACATGCGTCATCAGCTCCACCTTACTTCTTTTTTATTGTTCCGTCTCATTCTTGCAACATTACTAGTACAGAGCAACGTCCAAAACTGAATAAGATCTAGTCATTTTGTAAATAAGTGTAAATATTTGCGACTGAATATCCAATGCGAGGAAATAAGCAAAAACAATCATACACTCATTTGTACCAGAAACATGAGTCTACTGTTAGCTCCTCAGCTCTTTTGATTGTTTCGTCTCATTCTTGAAACATTACTATTACAGAGCAACGTCCAAAACTGCATAAGATCTGTTCACCATCTAAATAATTTAAATATTTGCGACTGAATATCCAATGGGCGGAAATAAGCAAAAACATTCATACCCTTATCGAAACGTCGCTACATGTATATGAAGTGCCAACATGGAGTTAAGCAACTTAACCAGACCAATGCTAAATGTGTAATGGAAGCAAGCAGTAAACGGAGTATGCTTGGTATAACTAGCCTGGCCAATATTCATCAAAAGAAACCCGAATAATAGAAACCGCTTACAGCAGGATACAATAAATAAGGTAGATTTAATATGATAGAAAGTTTGCGCTACCGATTTAATTAAGATCCTTTATAAATATCGAGGTGTTCTCTGCTTTTAATGTGAAATATATTTATGGCCGTTCAAATCCACTGGCAACCACTTCACTTTCCTAAAAACGTGACACTAATTATGTTGTGTGAGGCATAAATATGAAATTGATTTTAATAGACGTCACGGGTAGTTTGAAATGAAGCAAGGCTTAGCGCAGTGCACCTAATGGCCACAACTACCGAGCAAAAAAAGTATATAGTAAGTTGGCGTGTATCACGCAATTTTGACCCTTCCAAATCTGAGTATATACTAGACTATCTAAGGTCTTCATCTGATATTGAGGATATGTGATGACAATGACCACTATGATGATGATTATATTTATATCAGTGATGGAACGAATCATTTACTATTTAATTTCTTGACTGTAGAAACAGTAAACTCTCCAAAATTTTACATGACAACTATTAAGAACTCACTAATTTTAACAAAAAGTTGCCCAAACAAATTCTTAAACAAATAGACTACAGCAAAATATAGTCTTCATTAATGGAGAACTACGAAGAAGATCTTTTTGTGTGTTGTGAGTCCTTATTCGCCATTTGTATGAATATCACGAATTAGCAATCAGGACAAGCAGCAGGGATATAGATTAGTTCGGCAGGGTTTACGGCAGGGCTGCATACTACCATCAAACCGGATTTGTGCATTGAAGCGCATTAATTTCATTTCAATTTATTTAGCACTCAATACACATCAAAAATTGCAAACACATTTTGGATAAAATCTACTGTACATGTACGAAATTCAGGGTACCAGAATAAACTATTGCACGAGGTGGTAATGGAAGATAGTAGTACCAAGGATAGCCCAAAAAGCCTTCCAAAGAAAGCTTAATTCCATTGGGGTCCATGTAAGGCAAAAAACAACAGCAGCAATGGTTAAGGCAGGAGAACGAGCAAAACATACCAAAGACGAAAATGATGTCATTACGGCAGGGCTGCAACTTACAGATTTAGCGTATTGAATGAAGCGCATTAAGATGGCTGTGTACTATCAGACATGCATGTAGTAAAAGTGTCATAACTTTGTAATTATTTACGCAAGACGTGTAAAAGTATACATTTTGTTAACGGCAAGACATCCCGAAATCTGAATATAAATACAGATTTGGTGCAAAAACATTATTTTTGGCATTTTTTTTGGTGCATAATAACAAAAATGACTCTTTCAAAAACAAAACAAAATTGTCTTGTTTTTTCTTAATCTTGAGACTCCATTAAAAAAACCGGTTTTTTAAATATATATTAGCCTTATTTTTGGAGATATTGATCATATAAGGCATCAAAATTAACTTTTTAAAATCACTGCAAGTAGGTTGAACTAATCACCTGTGTATGTCTGCATAAAATACCGCTCTTTTCAAAGATACTTATCTTACAAGTGCGAGTGATCAGCAGGATATGGTTCAATGCAGAGGTACCGCGTGAACGACCCAGTGCAGAAAATTGTTTTCACCTATTGCTATGGTAGTTAATCCGATTATTACATAACTTTTATAGATATTCATTTTTTTCGATTACGATCCAGATAATAATTCAAGACAAGTTTCGGGTGAACCGGAACATTTTGAAAAACAAAAATGTAAAAGGACATTGATTGTTATTGTCATATATAGATGTGCTAACAAGCCGAAAGCCTGTATTAAAAACATAATAAGACATTTTACATGACTGTAATTTCTCTACTTTTGTAGAGAAATATGTATAGGTTTGAATGGGGTTTCATCATTGTCAACACTGCTGTGTTCGCAAATTTTTCATTTCAAAAATACCTAATGACAATTTTACTGACTTAACCTTCACTTTTAGGCAATGTATACACATTTTTTACACTTTCGCAAGGATCACTAAATGGGCTTTTAAATGAAATGAAAAATCATGACATTGCGCGTCCTTATTCTTTACTTTGAAATAAAAATTTGATTTTTACAGCCTATAATAAGTAGTATGGTTACAGAATGTTCCTCTTTGGCGATTTCTTCTTGAGACAATCCAGTTTAGAGGGCTTGAACTCATAATGCAATATGTGTGGAAAACATCAACATTGTAGGTTTTCTTTCATGATTTCTTCAGAAGTACATCGATTTGAAACGTCAAAACTCAGGATGTTAATAAGGAAAATATGATTAGGTAAGTCAGGGGGATGAGCTTGTCGATCTTGTCACACCCCTTTAAAGCTTCGTTACAGTACTAAGGTAAAGGTAAAGGAGACGATCCTGTAGAAACAGCGATCGGGTGCCCATCTCTCTTTCATTGGCGATTGGGCCAGACTCCTCCATGTAATGTTGCTATAGGGGTTCGCTACACCTCCTCTACAGCGAGTCTGTTACCTTCCCAGCATTTAAGAATGCCGGTACCCATTTAAACACCTGGGTGAAGAGGAGTAATCGAGATAAAGTGCCTTACTCGAGGGCACAACACGAGGGCGTCGCTGGGGCTCGAACCCGCAACCTTCCGATTATGAGTCAGTGCCCGTTCCACTAGGCCACCGTGCTTCGTTACAAATATATATGAACATTCAGTTTAACTTCCATCGAAATAACAAGTGCACATTGTCTTACAGATGTTACACAATAAATCATATGTAAAAATATTAGCTATAGCCTTGTTAGGAATAATGCCATTAATACAAATATTAATTATGATGTACAGCCATTTACATAAATAAATAAAATAATAAATGTCGGCATTTATATAGCACATTTTCAATTTTCAATCGCGGCATACGGCCTCTGATAAGTACACGTTACACCTTACAGCTCCCCATTTTACACTAGCGTGGTTTGAAGCAAAATGCCTTACCAATGACGCTGTCTGCGATGTTACTCAAACCCATAACCCTGTGATCACGAGTCTGATTACTTATCTGTACATTGTACAAATAGATGATAAACGCCACAGTATATAGACAATAAGTTATATAAGAGACAAACTTTATATTCTTATAAAATGAGCAATTTTACATAATATCTTTCAACAAACCCAAACGTCATTCATACAAAGTTAATCACTGTGTTCATCCATTTTAGAGAATCCAATATTTATCATCCATCTTATAAAAGCTTCGTCATAATATGAACATTCTGTTGAACTTCCATTGAAAAGACAAGTGCATATTGTATATACAGATGATATGCCATAAGTCATATAGATACAACAAATATAAGAAACAAACTTTAAGGGGCTCAGTGACATTTAATCACACGTATGCCTTCAATTTGCTTTTAAACCCCGCCTCGTCACATATCCATAATACTAATAACCACCTGAGCTAGTTCTGTTTATCTCTGAATTACTGCGCAGTAATTCTGAGTATCCAATCTATCAAAATAAGGCAATGTTTTCTCATCTCATATCTCAAACAGCCCCTTTATTCTAGATATAAATAAAATAGCAATGTTGCATATTGTTATGGAGCCCCGTTCCCCGATTTCATTATAATCGGATGGTGACTCCATGACCTCGATAACCTAACCTTTTATGAGTCGGCGCATTGACGACTAAACCAGCTTGGCAAAGACTGCCCGCCCTTGTTGGGTCAGTTGATTGCGAGCTGGCTGGTCAAGAACACGTCTTTAATTTGTGAGTACATTTTATACATAATCAATTTGATTTGTAGTAACTTGAAATAAGAATGAAATATATCGCAAAGAAATTAATTTATTGGTTTCAGCTAGTTATTTTGTGTTTTATCTCGGTTTCCTCTTTTGGCGTTTAACGTCAAAATAATATCTACTTATATGGAACGTTGCTTATTTCATAATTACTAGCTATCAATTATCGCTTCTAAATCAAATTCAAAGCTCCCTTTATTAAGATTCATTTCCCAAATCAATACACTCCTAAAATGTTTTAGTCGATTTTACCAGTCTCTGACAAAATGAAATTTGAAATTCTCGCATGATTTGCAGTCAAATAATTTTACATTACTCGGTCAACTTGAAATTAGACTAGAAAGTTTGCGTGAGATTTTACAATGAATCTATCCTAACCAACTAGACACACGCAGTAAAGTACAAAATTAATGTCATCTGCGGTCACTTTTTATGATACCAAAGAGTTTAGACTATAATTCATCCTGCAATTATAGTTAAGACTATAATTGCACGGATTCGTTATCTTGCTACCAAAACATTCATGGTTATCCCTACATTACAAGCGCATGCGCAAAATGTAAATTTTTGTGTCTCATGCATTTTAGAAACGCGCCTGAAGGCTTTGCAAAGCGTACGCGATAATTAACGCCTGCGTATGAAAGATGTAGGAGCACACAACACGCACTTTGCTGGTAGAACCTCGTTTTGAGATGACCGTACAAAGGGTCAATAAGACAACAGGAGATACATATGAGGCGATAATGATAATATTATAGTACACTTTATATATATTTTTAAGATGACCAGTATAAAGTGATATACCTCAATCATATAACATTAATTGAAAGTGAGGTTAGCTATTAATAGGTACTTCAAAAGGACATTTTAATGTAACAAGTTAAAGAAAACCTAATATCAAAAAGTAAAATATTTCCGAGCTATTCATTGTTATCAGAAGTATCTTCGCTGGACACCGCAAGTTAAACTAGAATTACGCGGTTCGTAATTAAGGTGGCCCCACAAAAATATACACCACATGAGGCCACTATAAATACCAATTTTGAAGTTGATCGGTGATTGCGTTTAAGCTGGAGAGTGGATTAATGGAAATGAAGGCAAAATATGCAAATGAGCTCATTAATATTCATAAATATGCAAATAAAATGACACAAAACTATTCAGCACATCAGGCCACCATATCCTATCACCGTACCAAGTTTGAAGTTGATCGGTGATTGCGTTAAAGCTGCAGAGTGGATTAATGACAATGTAGGCCAAATATGCAAATATTCAGAAATATGCAAATAATGCGACACAAAAGTATACAGCACATGAGGCAACCATATACTATCACCGTACCAAGTTTGAAATTGATCTGTGATTGCGTTTGTGCTGCAGAGTGGATTAAGGACAATGTAGGCAAAATATGATAATGAGCTCATTAATATTCATAAATATGCAAATAATGCAACACAAAACTATACAGCACATGAGGCCATCATACCCTATCCCCGTACCAAGTTTGATATAATATTGGATGGCTGAGCATGATACCATAACATATCGGATGAGTCATAAAAATATCGGACGAGCCAACGGCGAGTTCGATATTTGTATGACGAATCCGATATGTTATGGTATCATGCAAATAAGCCATCAATATTATCATTATTAGGTTTTCTTAACTCCTAATAACCCTGAAAACATAATAATGAAGTTGATCGGTGATAGCGTTTAAGCTGGAGAGTGGATTAATGAATTTGCTTCCGCCCGGACAAACAAACAAAGAAAAAAACAAGGGAACAGACAAACAACCATCTGGATGATAACATAAGCCCCGCATATATGTGGGGCCAAAAATTAAGATTGATTATAACATGATAACTTATACAATGTATACGGAACATCAGTTTTTACACATTCATAAATACATAAATTCAGCATTCTAACCTTTATAATAATTATTGTGAAATAAATGATCCTGAAAATGTTATAAACTTAATTTGCTACACATAAATAAACCATTGTCGAATAACCTTGAGATAAGCGGATGTCTCTGATAACATCTGAATAGACTAGAGTTTCACCATCTACCGCAGTCTCAGGTTAGGTGAACACTTTCAGTAGCGATTTGCATATGGGTCTTCTATAAACAAAGGCAAAACGCCCGGGGTCTTCTTTGTTGAAGATGGTTTTTGGGGTACCTTTTCCGAAAGTTTGGTATATTGATTTGGTGCATTTGGGAAAAGATGCCCTTAAATGCACCCAATTTGGGCAACTTTGGGTGATTTTTGTCAACCGATGGGTTAGAAAAACAGCAGAAGTAGGTATAGAGAAAGTCAGCATCCGAAAGTCTGTGCGGCACATCCCCGTACAAAATGTTTTAAACAATCGCCCCCTCCACAGCAAAACCGTGTTAAGTGATGTACCTGTTCATACATTACTCTCATTAATTTATTATTTATTAATTTGTTCTTGATGGATATTTCTGTAATGCATATCAGTGGTTTGAAGTTGACACTTAAACACGCGTCTTTGAGTCGGCGATGAGATTTGCTCCTGTTTACAATATGCGACTCCATAGATGGCGAAAGCGGGGTGGGATGAGGGACACATCCCCTAAATTTGTCCATGGAGGGGAGCCCCCATCAAAATTCCTAATAGAAGAAAAATGAAACAAATCATTCCTCGTGCATTTTCCTTTTTCTCTAAAAAACACCGAAATAGGATTCAATTGCAAACCCTTCGCGCGCAAAGTACCATCAAACACCAAAATTCACCTTCATTTCGAGCTAAAACATATTGAAATTAAATCCCAATATGCTCGTCCCACCAACTAATACATTTAATGCTTCCGCCGCCACTGTGGCCTGTCATATGGTGCGACATCATAAATAAAATCCAAAATGGGGTAAATATATCGGTTGATTGTAGATTTCGGCAATGATGAAACTCTGATTAGTGTCCAGTTTTTGTTTGTTTTTGTTTGTTTTTTTTTTTTTTTTTGTGTGTGTGTTTTTACGATTTATCGCTATATATGTGTTGTATTATGTGATACACTGTCACAAATTATGCATGTACAGTATTGAAGCACTACTGTTCATGATATTAGCGAAACACGTTACCATAATTATAGTAGCTTATAGTTACTTGGGTGTCTCCGTCTGGACAGCGGTGTCCTCTTGATTACAAGAGATGGTTTGAAGTTTGCTATCTTGAATATTAGGTGTCTGCCTTAGGTGTGCCTGTTTGCGTTGATTACGAATAATATCGACGATGGTGTAAAGATATGGATTAATTGCTGAATTAATGGGTAGAATAACCGTCACGGTCCAAGCGAATACAGATGGGGGTAAGCTCAGCACACCTACTTGAACCAAGATCCCGAGCACAATAATCGGCGCCCAACAACAGAAGTCTGTTAGAACAATAGCTGCAACTTTGGCGTTCATGCTGTTATTCTCTTCTTTGTCATCTTTATTCCGTCCAACGAGTTTTGATGACTTGTAAACCGATCTCACAATTTCTACATAGCACAGCAGTATGACAAAGTAACAAATGCCATTAAGACCAAGAAACATTGCTGTTGAATAATATAAACCGGGAACATGACCGAGAGATTTAGACTTGACCACATACTTCCGATACACGTAAGCCTTGTCATCCGACATAACAATTTCGTTTGAAATGTTCTTATAAAACAACTCGGGTTGAGCAAGAGGAAAGCCAATGCACACGTGAGAGATATCATAAAATTTATAACTCGCTTCCGCTAAAATAGTTGGTATGGTCGCTAGTGACAGAGAGACCAGCCATAGTAATATAACTATTACAACTGAAGCTTTTTTTGTCAACTTGCGACGAAAAAATGGGAATCGAATGTTAATGAATCTGTCAATGCTTATCACTGTAACAAAGAACACGGAAGCTTCACTCGATAGTATTGACATTGCACCAGCAAGTTTGCATAGAATACCAGATCTCCAGGTCTCAGCTTGCATCGGAAAATATTCACCAAAGTAAATATCAGCCGATGCAATGATAAGCATATAGATACCCATGAGTAAATCAGACATTGCAAGATTGTTCATCAGGAAGGTTTGAACTTTGTTCTTTTCATATTTTGATTTCGAACGGGTCAAAACAAACAGGTTCCCACCCATTGCATTCAAACCTATAATCCACATCATGATCAACAACACCTTATTTGACATTAACCTATCGCATGTCAAATACGGGGATCTCTCATCTAGAGCAGTACAACTAGGCCTAATATCACTAGGTACATAACATTCACAGATTTCTGTTTGGCTTACAACTATTTCAACCTGCTTTGGGAGGCCAATAAATGTATGCTTATCTATCAAAGTCAGTCTGTTTTCTCGTAAACTGATAAAGGCAAGCTGATTCAGGTTGTTGACATTTGGAATGTTTGTCAAATGGTTTCCAGACAATTCTAGAAAACGGATGTTCACCGTGTCTTTAAATATGTGACGGTCTAAGATGTCAATCTGATTAAAGCTCAAAATTTATATTTGTAAATTCTTCAATCCTTTAAATAGTCTGTGACTTAATGTGTTTAGATAGTTGTGACCCAAATTAAGTAATATTATGTGTTTCAATTTCCAAAAAGTATTGTAACTTATATTTGACAAATTATTTCCGCTTACCACTAGTACCTGTAAAGCAGACAGAGTACTAAACAAATTCGCGTCTACTGAAGTTATCTGATTTTGATGAAGAACCAGGGTATGAAGGTTTGCCAAACTGCTGAACAAGTCAATTGGCAGAATTACCAAGTTATTGCCCCCAAGAACTAATTTACGTAGACTAGCTAAATCATCAAACACGTGAGCATCAAGGGTGTGTAACTGATTACTCCTGAGGTTCAGAATTTCGAGAGATTGCAAACCTGTAAACGCTTTCGAATGCACTGTAGATAACCTGTTAAATGCTATATAAAGCGCTTGTAAACGTTTCAGATTAGTAAAGGCATTCTCGGTTATCTCTGCTATGTTCTGGCATGAAAGATCCAACGTAACAACAGCATTGGGATAGATTATCAGAGATATGTGACTTGATTCGAAGGTGTCATCATGACACTTGAAATCTATATATCCTTTCCCAAGTATGGCATTGCAACTGGTTGGAAACTGTTCAAATGAACAAATGTGATCAGGTGATAGGCGACAGGAAATAGAATGATTAAATTCAGTCGCACGACAATGGTTTATCCCATTTATTTCGGACATGGGCTGTATTTGTTCATCATGTGAATTGTCTTGACACTTGGATAGAGACAGGTTTGATGATGTATCGCTGAGGAAGATACTGATATTACCTTGCGGAAATAGCTGGAGCTTTGCGTGTGAGAACGCAATGAAGCAAGGTTCATCTGCTTCAATAACCACATACCTATTTTGACAATGCAGAAGATCACCTTGTTTATCTACGTATAGAAATGCACTAGTAGATATTGGTTTGCGAATTTCTATCATAGTTAGTGACCCGGGAGGTGTTGTTAATTGGACACTGCAAGTTTCACCACCTGGACTACCAGTTAGAGTGGGCGACTCAGCTGACGAGTTATAAAACCCATCGTTCCCGTCAATTATTGTGAGAAGGCATGAGTCTGAATGGTTTTGAGGAGTATTAACATCCCAAAGAGGAGCTTCAAACTCTGCGATGACATGCAATTCCAGGTTAGGTGAGATGAATGAAAATGCCAAAACAACAGCGGCAAGTTTATGAATGCAGTCCATAGTTTTAGATATCTTGACTTATCACTTTTAAGAATGTTAAAGTAATGAGAGGAAACTATTGTTCCATTTATTACAATTACAAACACATGTTGCAAATAATTACATAATATAATGTACGTGAATCACTTTTAATCACATGAATTTAAACATAAGACATGAACATTTCAAAAGTGTTTCTAGAATTTGTGTTTATTGTTATAAATATTAACAGTAGACAAACATGCTTAGGAGTTCGAAACCATCCCTTGTGCACATATGCACATAAAATGTCTATCTGCATTTAAATCAAAATTTAATCACGTAACAAGTGTTCTTGACAATGCTAAACGCCATAATCTGTGCCCATATAATGAGGGACCTGGGAAAATATGTGTACAAGAATGTCTGCATTTGACTATGATTGGCTTCGTAGTTTCATGCTACTCATATTGCATTCGCTTACGACTGATCGCTCATAGTGTTTCCTTTCACTATATCATTCATTTGAGCCAAAATGGTCTCCTCCGAAATGCAAGGGTTAAGTAACTTCCATTAAACATAAAATGTTTGACCTCGTGTGGTGGAATGTAAGTTTTGTATGAAACACATACAAAAGTAATTCAATAAAATCATGCATACTGGAGTTTGACACCTTTATACTGACAAATGCGGATGCCGTAGATCTTAATCACACCTCGTCCTATTAAAATGCTGGTCCATGCCAAAAGATAAAGTTGATTGCGATAAAGTTGAATGTCCCTGATGAAGCCTGTCGGGAAAATAGGGAAAAATATTTAAGTTAAATAAATTAGTGAGCAATATGTCACAGTGGTTCTTTGACTCTGGTACCAAAGTAAGCAACATACCACAGTGGTTCTTTGGCTCTAGTACAAGAGTGGGCAACATACCACAGTGGTTCTTTGACTCTAGTACAAGAGTGGGCAACATGACACAGTGGTCCTTTGACTCTGGTACAAGAGTAAGCAACATGCCACAGTGGTACTTTGACTCTGGTACAAGAGTGGGCAACATGACACAGTGTTCCTTTGACTCTAGTACAAGAGTAAGCAACATGACTCCAAATAATATTTTGTGGAGAGTGTTTACCTTTCGTCTCTTGGCACGCATTATAAGCTATAACAGTGCGTTTGCTTTATATCATTGCCACATGATGATGTGAATAAAGCAGTACTGGATGTCTGCTCTAGAAGCGGTGAAACTCTAAGTATATATAGCGTGACAGTAGTAAAATTAAAGTAACATTATTTTAATCTTATAAAGTTTATAGCAGCCTGAGTCTTTCGACATCAAAAGGGGGACTTTGCATGTGAAGTCAATTTTGAGTTTAAAGCATTTTGCAAGAATTAACAATAACACCTCATTTGCTACAATAGATCAAGACAAACGATACCCAAATTCATATTATATTCCTTATTTTTCAGTCTACTTTAATCTATATCTTGAAATGCACTTTACTGCAAAGTCCGCCTTTTGATGTGCTGTATGAGCGGCATTATGTAATAACTGTTTTCCTTCGAGAAATATCAAAATGTAATCTTATAAGTTTAGCATTGACATACATGTAGATGCGTGTTTAATTATCAAGGTCACATAAATGCGGGCACTAATGGATCACTGTATGCTCGAAAATGAACACAACTCAATAGACGCATATCTAAGGTGACTATATTAAAATATAATCATAAAATGTTAACAATGACATACGTGTTTAATTATCAAGGTCATATGTTGATTTGTAGACACTAATCGACATTTGTATGCTTTAAAATGAACGAAACTCTATAAACGTATAATAGTGTGATAATAATAAAATATAATTTTATAAAGTTTACAGCTTTGAGTGTTAAGGAGAGTGCTCGGCTTGTGAATCTGGCTTAATTTCATTCAACATGCATTAATATACACTTTCTTACAATTGTCATAAACGCAATGATACAGTAATAATACGTTTGCGAAATGTTATGTTCCAGGTAAGCGAAGAATAGTGTAGTGTTGAAGTTAAAGCTTTAATATTCATTTTCAGATCTATATGATACGAGGGCTGGTCAATAAGTTCCCGCAACTATGGTGTATCTCCGCTCATGCATGACTTGGATGACTGTTACTTACGCTAAATACAAGTTTGTACTTTTGTCATTCAAAACAAATATGTATTAGCGATGCTGAATACTTGATTACGTAATGACATTAGCATAAACACAATAGTGTATGGACACTGCCTGATTTATGGTGAAAAATAGTCAAGAAAATATCGCGCCAAATTAAAGTATGGAATCTGGCGCGGTTTTTGCCACTTTGTAGACCGATAACATAGGAATGATGCTGTACTCTTTTTACATATATACTATTTTTATTAAAGAAAAGGGATCGTGTTGAACATCTCCAATTTTGAGTAGGCTTTATCACCCATTGTTCTTTACATAATAAGAGACACAAAGATTAATCGATGACAAAATTTAACCAATTGTACCTGGTTTGATTGAGTATCTACTGATTATTAAAAAAGGGAGATTCCAGTGGTGAAATCACAAACATTTCTTTCTTAATGAAACCTTCTTTTCAAAAAGTCTTGTTTTGTAATCAAAGTAGCACGTCATAGAGAGGCTCTGGATTGAATAAGAAATTTGAATTTCGAAAGGTATGTCTAATTCTAGCATAAGACTTGGTATAGCAATTCACTCACACAGCTACTGTTCCGCAGACCTTGTATTAGTCATATTTTTAGCGCTTTTTTGATAAAAATTTAACTTTTTGCATACATTTTTGGTACTTTCAATCATGCGTACCATCAACGCATGCGCATATTTCTATTTGTATTGCAACAAATTCTATTATCCTGACTATGATCTCTCATACCATACCAATAATCATATTTGTTTTTGTTTTATTTTGGAGATAATTTGGATTCTTTCTTCTACCGTGCAGGTACTTTTCTCCCGATTTTCACACCAATTTTGTTTGTCGTTAAGGCCTATTTTTGGTGAAGTTCAAAGACAGTCCCTTTCCTGATCTGTTGACGGATATATTTCTTCTTTAGGAATTATCAATTGAATATACTCAGATTACCTCATACCAAAAAATAAGGCTTGTAAATTGCTTTGTTCCTTAATTCTGCTTCTTTTATTATTACGTTCCTCAACTACAATTCAAATTTCCCGCCAATGTTGACAATTGTCAGTGTACATATGGCAATGACTTTATGCAAATTAGATTACGTAAATAAAGATACTCTGATACTAATTGTTGTGTGTTTTGAAAGACAAAGGTACAAACTTTATTGACCGTAAGTAACAGTCATCTAAGTCATGCATGAGCGGAGATAAATAATGGTTGCGGGATATTACCCCCAGATGAAATGAGGCACATTTTACTCAAAAGTTTTGCTGGCATATCTGTCAGGAGTATCTCCATTTATTTGTAAACCAGAATTGGATTTAACTTCAGCTTATCCAATAAAATACGGACCCAAAGGGTACCGTTATAATACATCAAACTTGGCTTAACTTTTCAAGAGAAAATTTCTCCAGAGAAGTTTACATACATTTATTGAGTCAATCCTTTAATATAAATTCCTTAGAAAAGTGCATATACATTAATCCTACTTTCCTGAAGCCGGAAACATTCAGGAAAGTAATCTGATATTTGACATATTTCGTTCAACTTCTCATGCACTATTTCTCAAATTTATTAGTTACGAATTATTACTATTTGTAAACACTTATACAATTACCTATGATGATCCAATTATTTTCATATAATTGGATTCAAGATTAAATTTGTGGCCCTGTCCTTTTTTACCGCCACAATTTCTGACCTGGATAGTCTTTACTTTCCCCGTAAATACAGAGTCTGTCCCCATCTACACACAGTGTTTGCTCACCCGTAAGATACGGGGCCCTCCCGGGAATTTCCCGAGCCAATTCCTAAATTACTCGCCCGTAAGATACGGGGCCCCTCCCGGGAATTTCCCGAGCCAATTCCTAAATTACTCGCCCGTAAGATACGGGGCCCTCCCGGTAATTTCCCGAGCTCATGCCTACACTACTTACCCGTAAGGTACATGGAGCCTCTCCGAACAAAGTGTGGCCCAACTTCTCGCAGAGAAGTTAACCCAACTTAATTCCTTGTATAAGATACGGACCCTCCAGGGTATTTTCCTGGGCCCTTTTGCACACACACAAGTGTGGCCCAATCTTATCTTATCATAGAGAAGTTAACCAAAATTAATTCCTTGTAAGATGCATAAATGAAATGCAATGAAGAATGAATGAATGAATGAAAATGAATGAATTTAATACAGGGCCAACTTCTCAGAGAGAAGTTAACCCAAGTTAATTCCTTGTACAATACATTTTAAATGCATGAAAGAAATGAATGGATGAAAATGAATTAATGAATATGGGGCCCTCCAGGGTATTACCCCAAGCCCTTTTGCGCACACGCAAGTGTGGCCCCACTTCTTGTCTCGCAAAGAAGTTAACCCAAATTCCTCGTAAGCTACGGGGCCCTCCAGGGAATTTCCTCGGCCCCTTTGCACACATGCAAGTGTGGCCCCACTTCTCTTTTCACATAAGTTAATCCAAAATAACCTCATAAGATACGGGGCCCTCCGGGGAATTTCCCTGGCCCACACACAAGTGTGGCCCAACTCCTCTCCTTGCAGAGAAGTTAACCCAAATTAATTACATGTAAGATAGATACGGGGCCCTCCAGGGTATTCTCAAGCCCTTTCCACACTCGCCAAGTGTGGTCCAACTTTTTAAAGAAGTTAACAGCAATGTATTAACCAGCAAGCTACAGGACCCTTTTAAAGTGATTTCCTGAACACCTAGATCTGTATACCCAAATGTGGCCTAACCTCTCCAAGAGAAGTTAAAATGTGCACTTATTGAATCCTCTCCCTTGGTCAGCTACCGCCCTCTTCCTGGTAATTTGCCCATGCCCAGAAGCTACCATTAAAACGCAGACTGCAATACCCTTTAGGTCTATGTACCTCTAAACCCCGTACGATATGGATGCCTTTCCAGCCAACTAATGCTCCCAAGTGACTGTCCACAAAGGTATTGAATACTGGGATATGACCTAAATTTTTGGGTGTGGTGGGTGGGAAAATTTTCTTCACATTGGAGATCCACCTTCTCCTTCCATGACAGATAAAAATGTGCCTAATTCTTGACCCACTGGCAGTGTCAGAGGGTTATTAACCACTTCCCATTGGCTACTTCAAACAATAGACCTTAAACCTCATTGGTCCTTATACACCTGCTTATATAAAGCCATTACTAGGCAACCAATCAATAAATCAATCATATTGATTTGTCCAAGCACAAGCTATGGACCAGGGTTAGACTCTTTCACAGGAGGTAAATTTGTTTATTGTATAGATACAATAAACTTTATTATTGACCAACCCTCGTATATCGTCGGCAGAGTGCTACACTATCGTAAGTGACATTTTTGGCCAAAATGAGATTTTGACGAATTGTGGAAGGCCATATAAAAACACACATTTTAAACCAGGTTTTAAGTTTCAAAATTTAATTAATACAATAAAATACGCAAGACTATCGTATGTGCCACTTACGACAGTCTTGCACGCTAATTTTGTTTTTTATTTGGTGCAAGACCATCGTATGTGCCACATACGCTACTTTATTGGGCCAAAACAATAAAATCACAGAATGCTACATATACACCATCGTATAAAATGCAAAACAGTCTCTAACACATCACTGGCTGTGACGCTGACGGCTGTATGCATTGTCATCATGCCGGCTAAGTTCATAGCTCCCATGACTGGTAATAGAGGCGATAAATCCGGTGTTTTTATTTTTAGATTCAGTAATAAATCTTAAGAGATAACATTACGGCAAAAGGTGTCTTGCTGATGTTAAATATTATGTGCCAAAATAAATTAATACTTTTTAAAAAAAATGACAAAATATTGTACATTTGAGCCGATATAATGCATATCTTAATTTAGCAATGAATGCTACACTATCGTATGTGGCACATACGATAGTGATGCACTCTACACTTATTTCTATTTTAGTGCAACACTATCGTATGTGGCACATACGATAGTGTTGCACTAAAATATCAGTAAATAATTCATCGATTTATTAACTTTAACACCATTTATATACTGTAGTTTATATTATTAAAATCAAATTGCTTTACATTCCCATGTCATTTTATGGCTACTTGGAAACAAACGGCTACGCAAAACACAAATATGCTCCTCCTGTAAAACTGTCCAAACTGCACTTACGATATAGTGTATAAAAAGTAAGTCCCCCTCATAAATTTGTTCATAACTAAAAAACTGTTAGACCCCTCAAGTTGATTTAAAGTGTGAAATGTAGCCTGATAAGTTACACATTACACGTGCGGTACTTTTTGTCTAACATTTGTCCTTTGAAAATATAGCCATTTATGAAATTTGAGGCCAAAAAAAGTTGGATACCATGTTCTTAGGTTGCTTTTGAATTTGCAAGCGTCACCGACACCTTGCTGTTCAGGTTGTTGTTGTTGTTGTTGTTTTGGTGTATGTTTTTTTCGCGTGGTGTCCATATTGTGCAATTGTTACGCATGGGTTATATGTTTAAGTCAGTCAATTACAAAAACAAAACGCCAACAAAACATTAGCAAGCAATCGCCAAAAAAAATCTTTGGTCCGATAGACACAACCATAACCCCCACACACATGCACCCACATCCCACACACAATTTCCTCCCCAGCATTTACCTATAGCTACCTATATAACTTTTATAACATCGTACAAAGATTGATATAGTAAACTTACCAAATTTTCTCCCTTCTCTCTTCTGGTTTTGTTCCAGTTTTCAGATTTTTACATTTGTGTCGCAACCATGATAATAACGGTGCTAGGATATCGTTGAAATGTACTCCATACTCCTGAGAAAAAAATCTATCTTTCCGTTTCTATTATCGTTTTCGCCTCCTTTTTAATCGCCTTAATCATTATTACAGAGTGACTCGAAACAACGTGTATTTAGTTGTTTACTCTCTGATAATGGTAATAATTGTTCAACATCCAATGTGAGAATATGAATCGACAGACGGTTAAGCAACATATCCAGACTAAATGCGCGTCTAATGGAAGCGAGCAATGATAAATATCAGTGTAGCTGATCATGAGCAAAACCTAAATAATGGATAGGATGATATACAAAAAGTTTATTAAATCAATAGAAAAACGAATGGGTTGCTAGCATAGACACTTAAATTAATTTAAGACAAGCTCCGTTTGCTTGTTTACTGCTGCAATTATATACTCGTACATATATATTATTATGTTACTCTGCCCCAAGGGATTTTTCCCTAGTTGGAGGTGAACGGGGATGTGCCACGTCTTTGGGGTACCTTTTCAGCGATTTTGGTCTATCAATGGCTGAGTTTTCAATGAATTGGAAACATTTGGCCAAAAGTGCCCTTAAAAACACCAAATTTGGGCAAATGTGGGTGCTATTTGGGTGCTTTTTATATATAAAAAAAAATAGTTCCAATGAATGTCTAAGACCGCTTCGATATAATGAATGTTTACGAGAACTTGGATACTATAAATGTTGACGAACGCTTGGATACAGTGAATGTTGACGATCGCATGGATAGGCCTACAGTGAATGTTTTAGAGCCCTTGGATACAATGAATGCTTACGAGCGCTTGGATACAATAATTGTTGAATAACGCTTGGATACAGTGAATGTTTACGAACGTTTGGATACAATGAATGCTTACGAACGCTTCGATATAATGAATGTTTACGAGCGCTTGGATACAGTGAATGTTTTCGAGCCCTTAGATACAATGAAAGTTGACGAGTGCTTGGATACAATAAATGTTTACGAGCGCTTAGATACAGTGAAGAAAAATGAAGACCATTTCCCCGAAGAAATCCCTTGAATGAAAAACGTTGATCTCACCACCACCTCTTCCCTCTAAAATGTATTTTTCTGGGCTATTTTGGACAGTTGAACATTTTGGACAGTTTCTTATTGCTTTCGGTCCTTTGGGGGTTTACCCCCATTTTCCCATTAAAAGTGGAGAGGTGCATCCGCACGCTGCACAACGACCCACCCCTTCTCGCCACTCTGCTTCTGCGTGAATGAAGGTGGAATTAAATAACCATATCTGGTATATAATAAAGACTATATTCATAAAATTAAGTGCTTGAATACATACTTTTATTTAACCATAGAGTTTACAACGAATGGCTCGCAAGTTACCGATAATACATTACATTTAGCTTCTGCTATTCAATAAAGGTAAACTGTTATACTTTACTTACATAATGTACCATAGATACATAAATAGTCAAATGCAAAATGAAATAGTTAATTTCCCGATGTCGTATTTAAAGTGCATTTCATACTGCTCTATCTCGAGATAGAACAGTATTATTTATGATGCGTCCGACGACATATACGTAGAGCTTTCGGTGACAAGCTCTGTCATTCCTCTAAGTGACGTAATTAGCACATTATAATACGCAATCAAATTGACATAAAGAGTCATCAGATATTAAGAGTAATAAACTTTCATTAAAGTGATAAATGCTGAAGTGCAGTCTATACGTCGTAACAAGTAAAGGTGCATATATTTCAGTAATGCAAGTGACATTAAAAGATAGACTTAACCAAACTATTGAGTTATGAAGCTAGCAATATTTACGCGATAATTAATTAACTAATTAAGGTTGATTTGAACATGATAATTAATAATTAAGTTTACATTGCTACATTGTTATTAGGTAACTACAATGAGATACATGATCCAGAAAACGTTATAGACTTCGCTATGAAGATGACACTCGCTAGAGTTCCGAAAGCTCAGAACTCTGAAAAGTACTTCTCTAGGAAAGGATTAAACTCACTAATTTACTGATCTAGAGTACCAAGTAAGTTCAAATCAAACTTAAGTGCTTCAAAGAAACCAACCATTGCCGGACCTTTATGGAGACAAAGGATTAGACAATCTCGAATAACCTGCTCAACCATGGAATAAGAGGGGTCTCTGCCAACATGATTTGAATTGCAGTAGAGCATCAGGAACTTCTAAAGGTTAAAAGCTAACCCAGTAAACACATTCGATAGAAATTGTGACGTGTCATGTCAAAAGGAGACACTTTTGGGCAGGATCGTAAATGGAGATATAGCCAAAAATCTGCCGGTGGGTGATTTTTTCATAATTTGAGTTTATTGCTAATTTGTGATGTTATTAATGTTAAAAATATTGTCTGATAGTTTCAGACCAAAATATAAGTGGCATCTTGTATTTTTTGAGACATTTTTCAAGTTAATTCCTACTCTCAACATTGTCAATAATATTTTTAAAGACCGATATCTCAATTTCCAATTTTATAATACCATAACTTTCGAACTCAATATCTTCGCTTAGGAATGTCCGATTTCATTGGGGAAAACAGCGTTTGGAAGCAAAATATCTCTATATTTAAGATATGTAAAAACCTCAAAATTCATAACCTGCCCAAAAGTGTCTCCTTTTGACATGACACGTCACAATTATGTATGTACGTCTTCAAAGGCAAAGTATACTGCTTCACCTCTTTATTATGTTAGATCCATCTGATGGACCGGGAATGATTGTAACAATTGTTCTTACTGGACATTGCTGTGCTGCATATTAATGGCTTGATTGTGACTTTTTATAATATGAAACACTTATAAATAAGATCCAAAGATCTCGTCGGGGGACGAGTATATTTTGTTCTGGTTTTATTGGGACTTTTTGTTGCGCGGGCGAAGCGCACAAAAATCTATTTTAGCACAAAATACTGGGGCATAGCCAGTTTTATTGGTCGGGGGTGGGGGGAATAAAATTTCAGGGGCACAGATGAAAAAAGAAATTGCAGTTGAAAATACATATACCGGTTTTGTTTTTTAGAGAGACTGTACATGTATTTGAACTTCCAAAAAAGGCTTTATTAGGACAAATCGCATGCAAAAATTGTGTATTTCGCCCATGATGGGATGAAAATGCCTTTATTGTGACAATGTGCGCACACAGCATGCAAACATTTTGTATTTTACACTATTTTGGCCCATGGTCTGGGTGAATTTGGATGGAAAAGGGGCTCCTTGTTGATTTTCTTTGCCCTCCATATTTTCTCTTTCATTTTTTGTCAGAGGCACACTTTAACTTTTTCTTTCCATTTTTGTCAGGGTGCCCTTCCGTCCCCCTGTCTAAGCTACTGCCAAAATGGTATGTTTTGATAATTGATGGGCCAGTTCGCGTGATCGCGAAGCGCAAAATTTTGCAATTTTACCCTATTTGGGCCCAAAACATGGTGCTTTTTGAGGTGCTAAAAGTTGTACATGGCAATTATTTCTTTATTTTTTCTTCTATTTTTAGGGGATTAAGGGGGATGTGTACCCCGGTTCTCCAAGCTTCCTCCGCCTATACATGAAATTGTAATGCAGCATGATTTAGTTGTATATCAGTGATAATAAATTAATAATCCGTAGACTAAAGAAGAGCAAAGATATTGCAGCTTTTGGTGGTTTAAAGAGCTGACTAGAAAGAACTGACACAAACCTCAAAATTAAGTTATAGACAAGACAATTTTTAACACTGGATCAAATGTACTTTTGTTCTGGTTGAATACTGGAACACTTGCGCGCGCAGCGCCCGAAATTTTTTACACCCCCCCCCTATGTGCCGAGAACCTTTTAACCCCCCGCTCATACACCCAGAACTCCTAAAATTGTATGACCCCCCCTACATATTTGCCAGCCCCCCCACCAGAGTATTTCTGAACACTCCCTAAAGCTGCACATCATCTGCGTAAATGTAATAATTGGTGTTATAACAGCGGATGATTGCTCCCATTGGATAAGTGTACATTGTAAAAATCCAGGGCTGATGCAAGACCCCTGTGGAAGTCCATAAAGCAGAGGAAGGCTTTCAGACATGGCTCCTGACACACAAACTTGATGATCTCTCTTGATGAGATAGGAGGAAACTGCGCTGTTTCAGTAATGCCGTAAACGTTGGTTAGTCTGTTGATAAGAGTAGGGTAGTCCACAGTGTCAAAAGCCGCGGTTAGGTCCAGAAGGACCAGGAAGACGGCATGCTTTCTGTCGATGGCATTCAGAATATCGCACCTTACTCTGAGATAATCAGTGAAAGAAGAATCATTTACCATTTAATTTCTCAACTGTAGAAACAGTAAACTCTCCAAACATTTTACACGACAATTATCAATAATT
Source organism: Amphiura filiformis (assembly GCF_039555335.1). Taxonomy (NCBI): domain Eukaryota; kingdom Metazoa; phylum Echinodermata; class Ophiuroidea; order Amphilepidida; family Amphiuridae; genus Amphiura; species Amphiura filiformis. The sequence goes on from NW_027305497.1 coordinate 1,001,795, forward strand.
CCCAAATGTTAACAAAAAGTTGTCCAAACAAATCCTTACATACACGGTTCATAGACTATAGCAATAGACGATTCTGCAATCAGGACAAGCAGCAGGAATACAGATTGGTTCGGCAGGGTTTACGGCAGGGCGGCATACTACCACCAAACCGGTCTAGTGCATTGAACCGCATTAATGATGTCATCCTTTAGTTTAGGGATTATGACGTCAACTTGATCAGAGGTCAATGACCTTTAACAGAGTATTGAAATTTTCAAAATGCTCCGATTCACTCGAAACTTGTCTAAAAGTATTGCTCTACAATATAAATACTCCAGACCAGTAATCATTTCATAACCCGCATAAATTCGTTAATGGTATAGATAACCATTTTGCGATCCAGATTACATGTTGTTTAATCTAAATGAGTAATTCAAGACAAGTTTCGGGTTTAAAACACGCCTGGAGGCAAAGCGTATGTGATAATTAACGCAATAAGACAACAGAAACAACAGAAGATACATATGATATAATGATAATATTATAGTACACTTTATATTATCTTAGTAAGATGACTAGTACAAAGTGTTATACCTCAATCATATAACATCGAATGAAAGTGAGATTTAATAGCTATAAGCAGGGACAGGCGATTTGCGCGGAACTTTTTTTTCGCGCTATTCCGCGCAATTGGTTTTTTTTCCTATGGGCAGGGATACATGATTTACACTGAAAAAAAAGTTCCGCGCAAATCGCCTGTCCCTGGCTATAAGTATAAACTTCACTAGGACATAATAAAATAAAACCTGTAAATATCAAAACGTAAAATATTTCTAAACTCATTTCACTGTAATCAGAAGTATTTTCGCTGAACACCGCAAATTAAAAAATTAAGATTGATTTTAACATGATAACTGATACAATGTATACGGAACGTCAGTTTATACACATTCATTAACACATAAATTCTATTCGAGCTGTTATGATTGATCCCGAAACACGTTATAAACTTATTTTGCTACACATAAACCAACCATTGTCGATCCTCCACAGAGATAACAAAAACCAAATTTAACCTTCATTTGGGCTAAAACATATTGAAATTAAATCCCACACAAATTATGCTCGTCCCACCACCTGATATATTGAATGCTTCCGCCGCCACTGTGGCTTATCATATGTTGCGACACTAATAAACAATATCCAAAATAAAATAGTGTAAACATCTCGATTGATTTCAGATTTCAGCGATGGTGAAGTTTTGATTTGTGTCCAGTTGGGTTGTGTTGTTGTTGTTGATGTTGCTTTTTTACGATTATCGCTATGTGTTGTATTATATAATACATAAGGGCTTATTGTCACAAGTTATGCATGTACAGTATTGAAGCACTGCTGTTCATATTTTTAGCGAAACACGTTACCATATAGTTACTTGCGTATCTCCGTCTGGACAGCGGTGTCCTCTTGATTACAAGAGATAGTTTGTAGTTGAGTATTGAGTGTCTGCCTTAGGTGTGCCTGTTTACGTCGATTACGAACATTATCGACAATGGTGTAAAGATATGGATTAATTGCTGAATTTATGGGTAAAATAACGGTCACGGTCCAAGCGAATATAGAAGGAGGTAAGGTCAGCACACCAACTTGCACCAAAATCCCGAGTATAATAACTGGTGCCCAACAAAAGAAGTCTGTTAGAACTATAGCTGCAACTTTGGCGTTCATTCTGGTATTCTCTTCTTCTTTGTTCAATCCAACACGTTTTGATGACTTGTAAACTGATCTGACAATTTCTATATAACACAGCAGTATGACAAAGTAACAGATGCCATTAAGACCAAGAAACATTGCTGTTGAATAATATAAACCGGGTACGTGACCGAGAGATTTAGATTTGACAACATACTTCCAATGCACGTAAGTCGTGTCATCCGAAATGACAATATTCCTTGAAATGTTCTTAGAAAACAACTGGCGTTGAGCCAGAGGAAAACCAACGCACACATGAGAGATATCATAAAACTTATAACTTTCTTCCACTAAAACAGTCGGTATAGTCGCTAATGACAGAGAGACCAACCACAGCAAGGTAACTATTACAGCTGATGTTTTTATTCTCAACTTGCGACGAGAAAAGGGGAATCGAATGTTAATGAATCTGTCAATGCTTATCACTGTAATAAAGAACACAGAAGCTTCGCTCGATAGAATAGACATTGCGCCAGCAATTCTGCACGTCATGCCAGATCTCCAGGTCTCAGCTTGCATCGGAAAATATTCACCAAAGTAAATATCAGCAGATGCAATTATTATCATATATATGCCCATGAGTAAATCAGACATTGCAAGATTGTACATCAGGAAAGCTTGAACCTTGTTCTTTTCATGTTTTGATTTCGCACGGGTCAAAACAAACAGGTTCCCACCCATGGCATTCAAACCTATAAGCCACATCATGGCCAACAACACCTTATCTGACATTAACCTATCGCATGTCAAATACGGGGATCTCTCATCTAGTGCACTACAATTAGGCCGAATATCACTAGGCACATAACATTCACAGATTTCTGTTTGGCTTACAACTATTTCAGCCTGCTTTGGGAGGCCTATGAATGTATGTTTGTCTATCATAGTTAGTCTGTTTTCTCGTAAACCGATAAAGGCAAGCTGATTTAGGTTGTTGATATTTGGAATGTTTGTCAACTGGTTTCCAGTCAATTCTAGAAAACGAATGTTCACCGTGTCTTTAAATATTTGATGGTCTAATATATCAATCTGATTAAAGTCCAAAAGCAATATTTGTAAATTATTCAATCCTTTAAAAAGTTTGTGACTTAATGTATTTAAATAGTTTTTACTCAAATTAAGTAATATTATGTGTTTTAATTTCCAAAACTATTATAAATTATATTTATAAACTTATTTCTGCTTAACACAAGTACCTGTAAATCAGACAGAGCACTAAGCAAATCCAAGTCTACTGAAGTTATCTGATTTTGATTAAGAGCCAGTGTTTGAAGGTTTGCCAAACCGCTGAACAAGCCATTTGGCAGAATTACCAACTTATTGGACACAAGAACTAATATACGTAGACTAGCTAAATCATCAAACACGTGGGCATCAAGGGTGTGTATCTGATTATTCCTCATGTTCAGAATTTCGAGCGATTGCAAACCTGTAAACGCTTTGGAATGTATTCTCTGTAATATGTTAAATGATAAACGAATCGTTTGTAAACGTTTCAGATTGATAAAAGCATTCTCATTTATCTCTCCAACGTTCTGCCATGAAAGATCCAACGTAATAACATCATTGGGATATATTATGAGAGATAGGTGACTTGATTCGAAAGTGTCATCATGACACCTGAAATCTATATATCCTTTCCCAAGTATGGCATTGCAACTGGTTGGAAACTGCTCAAATGAACAAATTTGATAAGGTGATCGGCGACAGGAAATAGAGTGATTAAATTCAGTCGTACGACAATGGTTTATCCCACTTATTTCGGAAATTGGTTCTGTTTTGTCATCAGGTGAATTTTCTTGACACTTAGACAGGTTTGATGATGTATCGCTGAAGAGGATACTAATATTACCTTGCAGAAATAGCTGGAGTTTTGCGTGCGAGAACGCAATGAAGCAAGGTTCATCTGCTTCAATAACCACATACCTATTTTGGCAATACAGAAGATCACCTTGTTTATCTACGTACAAAAATGCATCAGTAGACATTGGTTTGATAATTTGTATCATAGTTTGGGACCCCAGAGTTGTAGTTAATTGGACACTGCAAGTTTCACCACCTGGATTACCGTTTAGAGCGGACGAGTTAAAATACTTGTCAATTACTGTGAGAAGGCATGGGTCTGAGCTGTTTTGAGTAGTATTAACATTCCAAAGAGGAACAACTTCTAATTCTGCGTTGACATTCAATTCCAGGTTACATGAGATGAGTAGAAATACCAAGACAATGGCGGCTAACTTATGAATGCGGTCCATATTTTCTATGTAATCTTGGCGTTTCACTTTTATGATTATTAAAGCATCGAGTAGAAACTATTTTTTCTATTTATTACAATTACAAACACATATATTTTTAACAATTTACATATAGGTGAATCACCTGATCTATACAAATACTTACGGGTTTAAAACATGAACAAATAAAGATTTCAAAAGTGTTTCTAGTATTTACGTTTATTGTTACATTATAGATATTAACAATGGACAAACGTGTACATAAAATACCAATCTGCGTTTAAATCAAAGTTTAATCACGTAACGAGTCTTGTTGACCATGCTGAACACCATAATCTGTGTCCATAGTGAGAAGTGAGTAAGCTTGACAGTCTGTGTACGTTTGCCTGAACTAGAATGTCTCCATTTGAATATGACTGGCATTGTTATTCATAGTACGCTATTCATAGTGCATTCGCTTATGACTGATCAATCACAATATTTTCTTTCACTGCTGGTACATCTCCATTTGATAAGAAAATGATGTCATTCAATTGAATCAAAACGGTCTCCTCTAAACATTTCAGTAACTTCTATTAAAATTAACAACTTGATGTTTGCTCTCATGTGGTCGAATGTGAGTTTTTGAATGAAACACATACAGAAGTCATTCAATGAATATACACGCATACTGCGATTTTACACCTTGATACTGACAGATGAGGATGTCGTCGATCTTAATGACACTTCGTCCTAATGCTGGTCCATGTCAAAAAGGCCATGCCGATAAAGCCAAAGTCCGCGGCGAAGCCTGTCGGGAAAATCGGAAAAATAAAGATTAAATTAAGAAATTAGTGAGTAACATGCCACAGTGGTTCTTTGACGCTGGTGCAAGAGGTTCCGGGTTGACTACCGGTGGAGACAAATAATTTAACAATAATACCACAGAATCCATCTACATGTCTCTAAAGAGTATTTTTGACCCAAGAGACGAAAGGTAGACACGCTCCATATACAGTAACACATGTTTGTACAACCGTCTGTATCAGTAATATAATTGCTCCAACTCCGAATAATACTTTGTGAAGAGTTTCTGCCTTTCGTTTGTTGGTACACATGATGATGTGTATTATATGTATTACTGGACGTCTGATCTAGAAGCGTTGAAACTCTTTACACTTATATATAAGTATATAGCGTGACAGTAGTAAAATTAAAGTAACATTTAATCTTATTAAGTTTATAACAACCCGAGTCTTGTGAATTTTAATGTTATATATACATGTTATATAAATCAATTATAATAACTTAATGTAAATATAATGTGATGTTCATTTCATCCGGCTGCGAAGCAGGCGACTACAAAGTTTCTCTATGTACTACAATTTGAAGCCAATGTTTTTGCACATAAGACAAGTAGGATGTTCTTTGCCTTCCAGGTCTTCTTTTACCATGTAATGGGGTGTAGAGAGCATATCTTCTGCATGTTTCATCTTCCTGCATCCTCAAGATATGTACCAGGAATCTTAGTTGTGGATTAATTGAGTTGATAATAGGCACAGTGTTGGTGATGGTATACATCCTTTCATTACTAACATGGTCAGTGCGCTCGATTTTCAGCATTATCCTGTAACATGATGTACCAAAAGCGTATATCTTATTTTCCATGTCGGTAGATATCACCCAGGACTCACTCCCATAGAGCAATACTGTAACACAAGTTGTGTAAAAAAGCTTGACCTTTGCTGCAACAGTGATTGTTGGACTTCTCCACAGATGCTCCCGTTTCCAAAATGCATCACGCTTGTTTGATGTGATCATTTATTCAATTTTCTAACGAAACATTACATAATGATCATTTCTAGACCTGGACAATACCAACATCCATTTTACTAATATTTACATATAATTCCAGCTCATTATATTTTCGTAACTTATAACCACTGTCAGTCCCCTCGGTAACCATCTTCATCAAGAGTCGATAAGAACAATGAATAGGAATGGAGCAAGAACATCCCCTGCAATACTCCAGTAGTCACTAGGAAGGGATCCGAGATATTGCCATCTACCAATACGGCGATTTGTGAATTAGTATACACGTATTGCCTTTACGATGCTCTCTGTGATACCATAGTGCCGCAAAACAGAAAACATCATCTTCCTGTTGATTGAATCAAAGGTTTTCTTGAAGTCAATGAATGTTATAGTGAGTGAGAGTTATGCGTTGATGTACACAGCTTCTGCCTGGTCTAAATCCGGCCTGGTTACTTCTTATTACAGAATCAATATGGTCCCTATTATTCTATTCAGTAGAAACCTATTATACACCTTAGCTGCAACTGACATCAGTGTGATTCCTCTATAGTTGTTCATGAGGCTGAGGTCTCCTTTCTTTGGAAGGGGACCAATAACATCCGGCGGCGCAGAATTTATGGATGATGTCTAACATAGCTTTACCACCACCCTGGAGTGCCTCAGTGGTAATCACACAGTTCAGTCCAGCAGCTTTGTTTGTTTTCATTGCTTGAATGTCTTTTCTTGTCTGTTCCAGGGTAGGGGGATCAGCACAAATAGGTAAATCCTGATCGGCGGGTGGTGGGAGATCAGATGTTGTGGGTCCATTATCATTGTTCAGCAAAGCACAGAAGTAATCTTTCCACTCAGCAAGCAGTTCTTTGTCACTTGAGGGGACTGTCCCATCGCTCTTCTTTACTTTATGATTTGATCTCTTCTTCTTCCCCGAGATGTTATAGATTATTTTCCATGTGGTGTTATAATTGCCATTTTCTTTACTTGCAGTTCTTCTATCTGCCGGTGTATAAAGGCAAGTTCGTCATCCCTGTATGACTCGTTGAGCTGGGTGTTGAGCTTTCTCCACACTTCTTTGGCGTGACGAGTTCCAACATGTCGGTATGTCTTCTTGGTTGTATTTCTTTCTGATCTCAACTTGAGGGCCTTGTCTGTCACCCAGCTTAGCATACCACAAGGGCTACATATTTTCCAATGACCTTTTCTGCGACTTATTCTACTGCTTTCTCGAACATTCCGTACCTCTCAAAAATAATGTGATGCTGCACATCAAAAATGGGGACTTTGCATATGAAGTCGTTATTTTGAGTTCGGTATTTTTGCTTTGAAAGCATTTTGCAAGGATTAACAACAACGCCTCATTTGCTACAATTGATCAAGGCATTCATATTTTCTAAGTGAAAAAGCTTCCCAAATTCTTATTAATTTCCTTATTTTTTCAGTCTATTTTAATCCATAATTTGAAATGCATTAAATTACCGTTAACTCTACCTTTTGATGTGCTGCATCACGTATTAAAAATACGTTCTCTTATTATAAGCGCCATGATACAGTACCTGTTTTCTTTCGAGAAATATGTGACAATATCAAAATGTAATCTTATAAGTTTAGCATTGACATACATCATGGAAGATAAGATATCTCTTTCTCACTTGCATACATATCGATGCGTGTGTAATTATCAAGGTTACGTGATATTATGCGGGCACTAATGGATCACTATATGTGATGCAATCAAGCAAAATCAGTCGGAACTCGGCAATAATAAATTTTCAGTTTCTTATAGGTTAGGAAAAAGCATTAACAAAGCTGGTTTTTGCAGAAAACCCAATAAAATTGAACAACCAATCCCAAAGATATAAGCAATTAAAGAGTTTCCAAAACAATAGGAAACAAAAGGAAATGTTTCATTTGTTTGGCTATATCTCAAAATCAATATTTCCGAGTTCCGACTGATTTGGCTTGATCGCATCACATATGCTCTATAGACGCATATATAAGGTGACAATATTAAAATATAATTATAAAATGTTAACAATGACATACGTGTTTAATTATCAAGGTCATATGTTGATTTGTAGACACTAATGGACAACTGTATGCTTTAAAATTAACGAAACTCTATAAACGTATATAATTGTGTGACAATATTCAAATATTATTTCATAAAGTTTTTAAATTGTGTTTTCAACTGATTGAGGTCCAAGGTTAAAGAAGGAATAAAGCAAACAAACAAACAAAGGGAGTGTGTGGAATTCAATTGAATAGCCCATTTTAATAACAGACGACATCTCTCGTTTCAATCATCTTCTCTGGTTTATCAATTTACCGCCATTTTTATTACATTATGATCGTGTTATTGCCAAGCAATTTCCGTTACCGTTTTGCTGAATCATTTGCTGAACCTCAGAGGGTGAACAAATCCAAAACGTTGCCAATTACTCCAATAGTAGTGACCACGTAAAGAGAAAAGGTGAAACGATATCGTAGCCGAGGACAGAAAGACAAATTATTTGCTAAGGACTGTGGAGAACGTTTTAACAACCTGTTGTGACGTTTGTGGTACCAATGTAAAACTCGGTGAAGACTTGACCAAACCCGAAGACAAGCAGAGAGAAAAGTTAGTTGGTAAGTTTACTTTCCATTAATCTGTATATTACGTGAGCACTAAATGTTACTCTAATGATATCTGTTTAAATTTAAAGACATTCCGCACATTTTCAAGCAAAAAACTGTTAGGATAATTCACAACTATTTTTAGAATGTAGCTATGGGTATGCTCCCCGGAATCTTGAGGTGGTGGATTTTTGGGAGCTGACAGCTAAAAGGGGGTCTTTTGGAGCTGCGAATAGTCGAAGTCAATGGTGTTTCTTGGTCTTTGTAGGGTCTAATTTCTGACTCGTTCTTGAGTCTATCGCTGTTCTTTAGCGAACCCTTTTTGTTCTATTTCTTGATCACACGATTTGGTCTGACGAATTCGGATGACCCATTTCTCAATACACGCAAGATTTGCATACGATATGACAGCTAGGAAACACAATACTTATCGTTCTTGTTGGCTCTCAAACTACAGGTGTTTTATTTCCTTTTACTCCAAAAAGGCACAACATAATATCCATAGCTTTATGCAATAATACGCAATAGTCACGGTAGAAAGAGGTGACTGTCTCCGAGATCATCAAACAACCGACATGATAACTTTCCTCCATTGGCTTGCCTGAGTTCCAAGTGATGCAAAATAGAGGGCGCCAGCCAGGTAAATTTCAAGTCAGAAGGTGGTGGCTACATACCGGCCCCTTAATTGCCATGTGCAAACATGCAATTACTAAGCACTTCTTTTAATTAATAAACAATAAATTTTGATCCAAATATGGCAAACTAAATTTGGGCCAAAACATTGCCAAAATTTAACAATAATCATTATCTCCAACTTTACTGAACATGCTTTCTGGAGATTATATACTGTCTATAATGATTTCTCCACTAATATAACTAAATAATGCAGAGTTCACACTGTAGCAGCGCTATAGTCACATTTCACAGTCATAATATAGTTCAAATGATGCTTTATCGCACTTTGACTGTGGTATCAAACAATTTAGCGAATTTCACTAAAAATCACTGGTTCCATGGATTATCTTTTAAGATAATCCATGGAACCAGTGATTTAGGATTTAAAAATCCTAATCAAAAGTTTTCATGTCCTAATCACAAAATGTCCATTGTCCAAATAATATTCAATCTATCTTTCATACAATAATATTTGTTTTTTGTTGGTGTTTATGGGTGTTTCGTGTCAGTATGATTTTTTCTTCTTCTTTTCTTGAATCAAACCGAACAACGACATGGCAACTCGAAAACAACATGGTTGCCAATTACAAGTACAAGTACAAATACAAGGAATGCTCTATTTCCATGTTAGGCAATCAAATGTTCACGGATGACTTCCATCAAAGAATCAAACCTTTGAATCATACATTTCCATTACAAAACATATCCTCTCTTATCAATCCAATGCCTTTCAAAACATTCCACAAGCAAATTGCACAACAATTGTCCATGTCCTGGCCAGAATACACAGACAAGGTTGCGCACCATTGAAATTAGACAAATTCAAACGTTCCAAAAAGGCTCTTCACCAAATCCTTAATAATCTTACTCCGACAAACCCATTAGATTTGTGTTACCGTGTTCGCATCTGCGCGAGTGCTGCATCGCGTACCTACGCACTGCGCAAGTGTCTCCCTAATGTATAAATTTGTATTGCCTGCGCAGATGTCTTTTGCATTGAAGACCTACGCACTGCGCAAGTGTCACCTAGTGAAATCTGTTATCAATAGGCCATAATTTTGATGATTTTTAACAACAAGACACCTGAGACATTCCCTACCGGATACATCAAGACAAAGTCAATCTAACAAACATAAAATACATAGGCTCTGGACTTCAAGTCTCCAGAAACCATGGAAACAGACAGCTTATTCTTCTGCCTCCAACAACAGGCACAACTTGCTGATGGGCCTCCGTAGGGTGGATGACTTGGTTCGCACATCAACCTGTCGCACTCGACCATTCTTGTCTGGCAGAGTTGTGACGATCTTTCCCATCAACCAGGAATTCCTAGGAGCTGACTCATCTACTATGAGAACAACGTCTCCCGTCTTCAGATTCCTCTGTGGCTGCAGCCAACGCTGTCTGCGCTGAAGTTCAGGTAAATATTCCTTCAGCCATCTTTGCCAAAACAGATCGGCCAAGTATTGGATCTGACGCCAACGTCTACGAGCGTAGATGTCCTTCTCGACAAAGCACCCTGGTGGCATGTCCGCCCTCGGTCTCAGCAACAAGAGGTCCCGGGGCGCGATGACATCCAAGTCATCCGGATCATCCGACACTCTTGTGAGTGGCCTGCTGTTCAACGTCGATTCTATCTCACACATGAAGGTATGAAGTTGCTCATCCGACCTACTGCATGTCTTCAGGTGTTGTTCATTGAGGATGGCACACATTAACTTCCTTACAGTACGAATTTGCCTTTCCCATACTCCACCGTGGTGGGAGGCTGCTGGTGGATTGTATCGCCATTCAAATGTGTGGGATGTTGAGAAGTTCTGTATTTGGTCTTGGTCTAGTTCTTGCAGAGCGCGCTGTAACTCATTGTCCGCACCGACCAAGTTGCTTCCGTTGTCAGAGTGAATTACTTTGACTGGTCCACGCCTTGCTATAAATCGCCTAATCCCATCAATACAGGAACTAGTGTCCAGGGTGTGAGCGACTTCAATGTGGACTGCTCTGCTATTCATGCACGTGAACAGCATACCGTATCTCTTCCTTGTTACTCTGCCCTGCTTTATATGGAAGGGTCCGAAGTAATCTAATCCAGTGACTGTAAAGGCTGGATCATCACTCTTTACTCGGTAGGCGGGAAGATCAGCCATCTTCTGTTTGCTAACTGGCATTCGGTGTTTTCTGCAGATTATGCACTTCCCTAAGACTGACTTCACCTTAGCTCGGGCCTTCACAATCCAGTATTTCTGTCGTAATTCGGCGAGAACGTGGTTACTACCCTGGTGATGAATCTCTCCATGAATATGACGGACTAGGAGAGTCGCTATGTGGTGATCTTTCGGAATGATGAGTTGATGCTTCGCATTCTGCGGTATCTTGGCGTTTTTCAGTCTACCGCCTACTCTTACCATCCCATCCATCACATGTGGGTCCAAATTGGTAAGCTTTGAGTCTAGTTGCAGTGCTTTGGGCTAGACCCGTCTCTGATTACAGCAATCCTATTAGCCACAAAGACTGGAAATCGGGCTGTCTCGTTCTTGATATATTTAAGTACCGGCTGGCTATCTGACCAGAAAATGGTGGTAGCTTGAATGTCCAACTCTCTTTTAATCATATTGTCCACTTTCACAGCCAATGTTGCTGCAGATAACTCCATGCGGGGAATGGACACCTGCTTTATTGGAGCCACACGAGCCTTACTGAGGATGAGGTTGCATTCTACGTCACCAGCTTCATTCAAAAATCTCAGGTATGAAGCTGTTCCGTATCCACGGTCACTTGCATCTGCAAAGTGATGTACTTGGACTTCAGCATTCTCAAATCCATCTGGCTTCCAACATCTTTGGATCTTGAAGTGTTCTAACTCTGGGATGCTTGTCCACCACTTGTGCCACTTTCTCTTTATTTCATCAGGCACCTCATCGTCCCAACCATATTTCAACCGACACAACTCTTGCAGCATCTGTTTGGCTGGCAGAATCACTGGACTTGCAAATCCAAGAGGGTCGTAGAGTGAGCAAAGTGTCGACATCATGCCGCGTCTTGTCATAGGGTTGGACTTCTGCTCAATCTTGAAACCAAACTGGTCGGACTCCACATGCCACCACATGCCCAAAGTTTTGTGGCTCATCTTCTGGCTTTCAAGGTCTAAGTTCTTTGTGGTGGGCGACCTTTCTTCTTCTGGGATAGCGTCCATGACATTCTGATGGTTGCTAGCTAACTTAGTAAGGTGAAATCCACCCTTACTGCAGATTGTCCTAAGGTCTTGGCTCAACTTCACAGCTTTTTCTTCTGTGGATACTGATGTCAGTAAGTCATCTACATAAAAGTTGTGACATACTGTATCTGTTACTAGCTCATCAAACTGATTTCTGTTGTCCTTGGCTGTCTGCTTTAAGGCAAAGCTGGCACAGGCGGGTGACGACGTGGCCCCAAACAAATGTACCACCATCCGATACTCTCTAAGTGGTAGTTCCACGTTGCCTCCTGGCCACCAAAGAAAGCGCAGGTAGTTGCGGTCATGTACCGGTACCTTAACCTGACAGAACATCGCCTCAATGTCTGCTACCAAGGCAACTTGTGCCTGACGAAATCTCAACAGCACGCCGACCAGGGTATTGGTTAAATCCGGCCCCTGTAGGAGCTCCTTGTTCAGACACCGGTCTTGGCATGTAATGGCGCAGTCAAAGACCACCCTCAATTTCTGCTTCTCAGCATTGTACACTCCATGATGGGGTATGTACCAGGTGGAACCATCTGTCTGGTTGATCTCATCATCTGGCACTGGCTCTGCGTAGCCCTTGGCTATAGTTTGTTCCATGGCCTTTGTGTACTCTGTTTTGAATTGTTCATTCTTTATGAATTTCCTCTTCAGGAAGTGTGTTCTACTCTCTACCACTGCTCTGTTGTCTGGCATCTGTGGGTTTCCATCTCTAAACGGCAGTCCAATCTCATAATGCCCATCAACAGTTTTTACACTACCAGCCACCATATTCAGGAAACGTTGGTCTTCTGCTGACATCGCCAACCGACCATCACTCATACGTTCGTTGAACTCATGGTTCACATACGACTGGAACTGGGTCTCCAAATTTTCCAGGCTATCTTCTATTACACTGCAGAAGTAGGTTTGAACTTGCTTGTTAAACCTTCCTGGAATACCGTACACTGCCCATCCCAGGGGTGTGAGTACAGCGTATGGCTCACCAATTGCTCCTGTGGCCAATTCCAGCGGCATGGTGGCTGCCGGAGTGTTGCTTCCAATCATCATTGTTACCTCTGGAATACATGGGTACTCGCTTGGTATTACTGGCAACTGTATATCGCAAAGGTGTGCCCATCTTCTCAGATCTTCTTGAGTCGGTGCGTCCTTTGCGGAGACTGGAATCTTGTCTTCGATATACACCTGTGGTAACGGGATGAAATTCTTCTGATTTAAATCACCCACTAGCAATTTATCCAACACCACCTTTGAGTTCACGGTTTTCTTCGAAGTCAAAGTTCCTATTAGCAGTTTTCTTTTTGAGTCCTCAAGTTCATTCGCTGTTGTAGTAGCGAAGAGGCGAAACCGCATCACAACCGTTGTCCAAGAAAGCATATGTGGCTATGTAACTATCGCTGGCTTCATGCTTCACCAATACTGGTATTATGGTCATTAATGGTGAGGTATCACTACTTGTAGCTGCTGAAGCTAGAGTCTTGGTGCAACCAGTCACTACATTACTGCCACTAGCAGTTACCTGTTCTTGTGACTTATTTCGTTTAGGTGGTTGAGATTCTTGCTCTCGTTTGTCTCTATGCATCGCAGTTGGATGCGTTTTCTGACATTTACTGCACTTCAACAGATCCTTACACTGCTTCTTAGGATGTCCTGCTTCCAAACAACCAAAGCACAATTTTTGTCAAAACAGAAGGCTGATTTCTCCTTAGGTTGCAACTTGGAGAATTTTCTGCATTCCATGATCTTGTGCTTGGTGCCATCTCCACAGTAGGTGCATGACTTGTTTGAAGCTTTCTTCTCTGTGACCTCTTGAGCAGTTGTAGTGAAGGCTTTCTTCTTGTTGCTACTGAAGGATTCTGAGTTCCCTATTCTACCAAACACTGGATTCGCAATTATTCTCGCCTGTCTGTCGGCAAACTGAACAAGATCGCTGAACTTTACTGTATTTCCTTGTTCTTCTTCAATAGCATACACTTTATTTCTCCATAGATTCCTGTGTCGGTATGGCAGTTTCGCAACAAGAATCTTCAGGGTGTTAGAATGATCTAACTCACTTAAGGCATCCACTGTCTGCATCATGTTCTTACACTCGGTAAGAAATAGCGAAAAGGCATTTAAGCTTTTGTCTTCATCTTTAACTTCTTGCCAGGATTTGGCCTTCTTCAGCATTGCTTGTGCAATTTTATGGCCACTTCCAAACTTCTTGGCTAAAGTTTCTTTAGCTTTCTCAAAGCCTTCCTTTGGATCCTCATAATGAAGATAGCTCTCTACATATTTCTTGGCATCTCCATCTGTATGCTGACATAAGAACTCCAGTCTTTCTTTCTCATCATCTGTCTTGTCCTCGACACCAAATGCGAAGGCTCTCATAAATGATGTATACTTTAACGGATCTCCATCGAAAGTCTGGATCTTCGTCTCTGGCAATAAAGCTCGCAACTGCTGTTTTATCAGCAATCTGTTTAATTCACTAAGCTGTTCAGCTTGGTCTGCAGAATGATCTGCCTGTCTTTGCTGTTGAGGCTCTGTTGGTACACTAGTTGTTGGAACATGTGGGGGGCCAACAGGCTGTGTGGGTACACTAGTTATTGGAACATGTGGGGGACCAACAGGCTGTGTGGGTACACTATATGGTGGGCCAAAATATGGCTGTTGCTGTGGTCTATAGTCCATGTAATATGGCATAAACTGATCATACTGATCTACGGGTGCTGGTCCCTGCATGTGTCTATATGGCTTCATAGGAGGTGCATCATCATGCACATGTCTTGGTCGGAATGTATATTCCTCAGCATAACTATCGTAATCAAGCCGTGGCTGGTTCACATCACGTTCAGATCTGTGGTCTTCCAACTTTGGCTGTCTAACTTTCGGCCTGACTACTGGGTCCATATTTCTAGGTTTCAACGAAGCAGGAAGTCTATTTGGTAGCACTGGTACTTCCAAGTTCACCTGTACTTTCTGTGCTGACTCCTGATGATGAGGTATTATATTCCTATCATCACACTGCTTTATATTAGAAGCCAATTCAACATGTACAGTTTCTCCCTGTGGTTCAGGAGATATGTCTTGACCAGCTGCCATAGACCTGTCTACATGTATATCTGATGTAGGCCTTTGCATTCTGACATCAGATTTTTGCACAACTGGTTCCTGAATTTCAACCTTTCCAGGACTATCATTTTGATTATCAAGCCAACTTTGTACGTTTTTTCGGCTGTCTATTGTAGATGGTAGAGGCGAACCTTCCTGACTACCTTCAGATGTACTGAGATTTTCATAAATTTCTAATTTGTTTTTTTCTAATTCCAATTCTGCATCTATCTCTAAAGATTCCTTTTGTTGTTGCAATTCAAGCTCTTTTTTCTCAATTGCTTGTCTTTTTTGAACTATTGTTTGTTTACTCATTAACTCTGCTTTACGCAGAGCAGCCTTGGCAATAGCACTGCTAATACTACTCTTTGATCTCCTGCTAATTTTGCTAGCATTCTCAACCTGTTCAATATCCCCTGGATATTTTGCAGCCATAATTAATGAGATTCTATTTACAATAAACTGATTTGTTTACAATCTCACTAAATCTGAGATGGTCCCTGAATTAAATTCAGAAACTAATTTCAACTTTACTTGTCAAGGACAAGGACACTTTCGCCAAAACAAAGGTTAGACTTATCTAAGTCCAAACCCATGCAAGTTAGACCTAGCCTATTTAGGTCCACTATCAGCATGAACGCAAGTCTTGATCAAGTCTAGCGCCAGCGTGTTTTACATGTGCGCTGATTTTTCTCACAGCGCTGGCTGAGCAGAATTCAATTTGCTACACACAGGTGGCTATACACTGTACGTGTGTATACCAATGCACTGAAGCAGTGTACATGCACAATAGACTTTTAGTGAACCTCGGATTCTTTCTCGAAGTTCCTCTTTATGTATGAGATAACGATCAAATACACACTCTTTCTACTAATGTAGGGTCTAATTTCTGACTCGTTCTTGAGTCTATCGCTGTTCTTTAGCGAACCCTTTTTGTTCTATTTCTTGATTTGGTCTGACGAATTCGGATGACCCATTTCTCAATACACGCAAGATTTGCATACGATATGACAGCTAGGAAACACAATACTTATCGTTCTTGTTGGCTCTCAAACTACAGGTGTTTTATTTCCTTTTACTCCAAAAAGGCACAACATAATATCCATATGTAAATTTTGTTCATTTTGAACAATTCCTAAGTAAAAACGAAGTTTTTAACTCACGTTTTAGTGACGTTTCACCACTACACTAGTGGCTTCATCAGACTGGCAACTCATCACATCTGACTGTTTCCTTTTATGGGTAACAGTAGGCACCGTTGAGGGCGTGATGAGTTGGTCAAAGATGTTGTTGAGTGCGTAGGCCCCCTCGTCCTTGTTTAGAGTGTCATGTCCTTTTCTGCGGATCCAAATGGCTTCCTTGAGCCACCTGGTAGTCTTATCAGCTTCACGATCAATGACCTTGGATTCCTCCCAATTGATTGAGTGATTTGTGGAGGCAACATGGTCGGTGATAGCAGATTTGTGAATCTCAGTGACAGAAGATTTCCGATTTGCACGTGTGAATGGTCTGGCTTCAAATTTCTCAACCTCCTTTTGGTGCTCTTTAAGTCGGGTGTCAAAGGGACGGCCAGTTTCACCAATATAGGAACTGGGGCAGTCACCACAGGGAATCTCGTAAATGGCCTCCGCTTTCTGCTGGGGGAGAAGTTTGTCCTTAGGGTGGACGAGCATACTGCGAATGGTGCGATGTGGTTTCATGGCAGTAGAGAATCCATGCTTTTTGAACACACGGGAGACTCGCTCAGAAACGCCCTCTATGTAGGGAACCACGACCATGCCTTTGGTTTTCTCACTGTCATCTTTTCGCTTTGTCGTAGGTTTTGTCTTAGGAGTGGATCTGTCTTTTTGACTTTTTAATAGACCAATCTGGATAGCCGCAAGTGGTCAATGCATCGCGTATTTTTTCTCCTCAGTTTGTTTGTCCGCTTCCTCTGTTACCAACGCGTCACTCCTGTCTAACAGCGTTCTAACAACTCCCAGCTTTTGATGTAAGGGGTGGTGGGAGGAGAACTGAAGATATTGATCAGTGTGCGTTTTCTTTCGGTAGATGCAGAGTTTTACTGATCCATCCGGTTTTCTGGTGATTAGGGTGTCGAGGAAGGGGATCGAACCTTCTTGTTCTTGCTCGGGCCTACGCACTCAACAACATCTTTGACCAACTCATCACGCCCTCAACGGTGCCTACTGTTACCCATAAAAGGAAACAGTCAGATGTGATGAGTTGCCAGTCTGATGAAGCCACTAGTGTAGTGGTGAAACGTCACTAAAACGTGAGTTAAAAACTTCGTTTTTACTTAGGAATTGTTCAAAATGAACAAAATTTACAGTTGAATTCTACATTCCTAATGAACTTGTTCAAAGATTTGAGAGAGAATTATGGACGAAACGCAGTGAAAGACCTCCGATTGCTTGAAAACACGGAACGGAAAATATCGCGTTTCAGAGGTCATAGAGTGTTCTCCCTACGGGCCAAACACAGTCTTATTCCAACCAGCTTAAAGCTTAACTGCCCCATCAACACCAAACGGGCTCGTGATATTGTGAATAAAGCCGAGAAAGCTTTGTTAAATGAGAGGATCCGAGTTGTTACCAACAAAATAAAGACTTTAGAGGAGGATAAAATCCGCGCAAATGCCAGTTTAAATGCCCGCGACATAAACAAAGATCTGTCTCGCGAAATCTCGCGCCATGTAGAAAACTCCCGCGAGAGTGAGTTCCAATATGTACGTGCACGCCAAACCCGGAAGTTGAAGGAACTTGCGAAAAAACATGAAAAATCTACTTCCAACGATGTAAACAAAAGCAATTCTCACGCTGATCTGGACTTGAGTGGTACCCAACTGAAGCGATGGGTGAAAAATCTGTCGAAATACAAATTATCTGATGCTCAGAATAGTGTATTAGCTCGTGGCCTCGGTTACGCGGTAAGTCCTGATAATTTAAATCAGCCGTCTATTGTAGATGAACATATTGTAGCTTGAGAAAGCTTGTTGGAAGCTTACCAAACCGGAAGCGGCACAATTACGTGCTGAGATTGTTGGCACTTTAAAATCGGCAAAATTGCCCCCCTCAAACATCAATAAAGATGAGCGCATCACAATTAAACAACTCCAAAAAGAGGAGTCTATCATGGTCCTGGGGGCCGACAAAGGCAGGGCCACGGTTGTCATGGACAAAACGGAATATCAGGAAAAAATGGATGCCCTCCTTAGCGACCCTAAGACTTATGAAAAATTAGACAGGGATCCAACGGCAAAACATAAAAGAGAGTTAGTTTCCATCTTGCAGAGACTTGAAAAGAGGATAAAATCAAGAAGACAGACAAGCAATTCTTGTATCCCACCTCTGAAAATGTTCCAAGAATTTATGGCAGTCCCAAAATTCACAAAGATGGAACCCCGTTGCGACCCATCGTAGATTTTACTGCCTCTATCGGTTATAATGTGGCCAAGTCCCTAGCCGATATTCTGAGTCCCATTGTTGGTCAATCCGAACATCATGTTCTGAACTCCAAAAGTCTTGCGGAAGACTTGAAAGACATTGTCCTCACAGAAGATGAGATACTTAATTCGCATGATGTGGTGGCGCTTTTTACCAGTACCCCCATCGATCTCACTCTCCATGTGCTCCGTGATAGACTGAGTGAGGATAAAGACCTCAAAAACAGAACCCTTCTCACAATTAATGACATCATCGAACTTACACAATTTTGTCTTGCTACTGTCGCCTACTTTAGCTACTCTGGTGATATCTACCGCCAACGGTTTGGCATGGCTATGGGAAGTCTCCTCAGCCCACTCGCGTGTAATATATTCATGGAGTGGCTGGAGCAGAAAGCCATTTCCACGGCCCCGGTAGCCTGTCGCCCGCGTCTCTGGAAAAGATACGTAGATGACGTGTTGGAAATAGTACGTAAAGGAGAGGTAGACAACCTTACAGATCATCTTAATTCCATTGACCCCACCAACAGCGTCAAGTTCACATACGAGCAAGAACAAGAAGGTTCGATCCCCTTCCTCGACACCCTAATCACCAGAAAACCGGATGGATCAGTAAAACTCTGCATCTACCGAAAGAAAACGCACACTGATCAATATCTTCAGTTCTCCTCCCACCACCCCTTACATCAAAAGCTGGGAGTTGTTAGAACGCTGTTAGACAGGAGTGACGCGTTGGTAACAGAGGAAGCGGACAAACAAACTGAGGAGAAAAAAATACGCGATGCATTGACCACTTGCGGCTATCCAGATTGGTCTATTAAAAAAGTCCAAAAAGACAGATCCACTCCTAAGACAAAACCTACGACAAAGCGAAAAGATGACAGTGAGAAAACCAAAGGCATGGTCGTGGTTCCCTACATAGAGGGCGTTTCTGAGCGAGTCTTCCGTGTGTTCAAAAAGCATGGATTCTCTACTGCCATGAAACCACATCGCACCATTCGCAGTATGCTCGTCCACCCTAAGGACAAACTTCTCCCCCAGCAGAAAGCGGAGGCCATTTACGAGATTCCCTGTGGTGACTGCCCCAGTTCCTACATTGGTGAAACTGGCCGTCCCTTTGGCACCCGACTTAAAGAGCACCAAAAGGAGGTTGAGAAATTTGAAGCCAGACCATTCACACGTGCAAATCGGAAATCTTCTGTCACTGAGATTCACAAATCTGCTATCACCGACCATGTTGCCTCCACAAATCACTCAATCAATTGGGAGGAATCCAAGGTCATTGATCGTGAAGCTGATAAGACTACCAGGTGGCTCAAGGAAGCCATTTGGATCCGCAGAAAAGGACATGACACTCTAAACAAGGACGAGGGGCCTACGCACTCAACAACATCTTTGACCAACTCATCACGCCCTCAACGGTGCCTACTGTTACCCATAAAAGGAAACAGTCAGATGTGATGAGTTGCCAGTCTGATGAAGCCACTAGTGTAGTGGTGAAACGTCACTAAAACGTGAGTTAAAAACTTCGTTTTTACTTAGGAATTGTTCAAAATGAACAAAATTTACAGTTGAATTCTACATTCCTAATGAACTTGTTCAAAGATAATATCCATAGCTTTATGCAATAATACGCAATAGTCACGGTAGAAAGAGGTGACTGTCTCCGAGATCATCAAACAACCGACATGATAACTTTCCTCCATTGGCTAGCCTGAGTTCCAAGTGATGCAAAATAGAGGGCGCCAGCCAGGTAAATTTCCAAGTCAGAAGGTGGTGGCTACAGTCTTCTGGTTGAAAATTACCTTAAAAATAGAAATGTGAGGAATGGGCAATTTAGGGGTCTCTTAGAGCTGAAATTATCAAAATCAAGGGCTCTATTTTGGTCAAATTTAGGGATCTTTCGGACCTGAGAAATCCAAAAGGGGGTCTTTCCAGGAAGCATACCCATATGGTCATTTGTGTTAAATTCCCCCTCCCGGACGTAAACAGCTTGCTCAGGAATGCGTAGAATGTGAGCCAGGTACGCACGCAAGTTATGAAGCTGTCATTCACAAAGGCAGTAGTGTAGTAGAGGGTACATAGATTATGCTACGAAGAGGTCAATCGGGCGTAGATATATATCTAAAAACGACAAAACAGTACAAAACACAACAATATCTATCCACCGTTGCATAATCATAGACAAGAAACACTCTTGTAATAAAGTACTGGCGACACTGTTTTTTTCTGTTGTTTAATGAATTCTGCGGACAGTGTGTTGATAAATATTATTGATGCATCAATTATTTAATTTATTTTAATAATGACGTGATAATGTCTGTAAAATGAGTAACATGTCGCAATGTAAACGAATTTTATTTATACAAATTGATGTAAAACATAATTGTACCGTCCAGGCACAAATTATGTTAAACAATTCTTAGCAAATTTAATCAACGTTCCAATAATAAACAAATTTAAATTGTCGATTGCTAGAGATTCATATTTCTATTTTGCATTAATTACATTAGCCCTCCATCTGGATCCACATAAGAAATTATTTGATATTTTATTACAATCTTTAATAAAAAGGTAGTTCATTCTCAGTACAGTATTCACTGTATTCACTGCCTTGGTGAAACATGCTTCGATCTTACTGATATTTCAGCACAATAAGAGTATGCACCCTAGTGAGTCGATCCGAGAAAAAAAGTGTTTTCGCCCCATCTTATTGCGCAGTAATGTTTAATTACTAAACAGTGCTTAGTTGTTGGTTTTGCAGTGTATAGAAACCTTATTTCTTTCCCAAAACATTGTTCTTATATTAGATATTGTTCTTACATGACCGTTCACCGATAAAAGGCAACTTATGCATTACCCATTTGCTTTCATCTTCTTCGGTACCTGACAGCTGTTTATTATGTTAGCTTTAAAATTAGTTAACAAATAATTTAAAAAAATACTTTGCATCAAGATCAATTCGTTGAAATACACTTCTTCCAAGTTTATTTACAACCATTTCAATCATTCTCTATTTTCTTATTTATTCAATCTAGATACTGAAGATCTTTGAAGTCTAAAAACTAATTTTGCTTGAGCACCCAGAATTATTTCCTCTTTGTTGGTACTTGAGCAGACATTGCCCTTCCAAATTTGGTAAAAAATCTCTGGGGCTATTTGACCTGTAAAGCCAGTGTTGCCAGAAAGTTTGATAATTTTCAAAAAATGCATTTGTCAAAATAATGCATTTTCTACATATTTACTCATGTAACCTTTAATACCACCAACTTAATTGAAATATTTGCACACTTTGCATACATGATTAGACACACACTGCAACGGAAGCAACACTTTGAGGCTGGGTTCAAGTCCTGTCCTGCAAAAACCGGTATTGCCAGAAAATCATATTTTATTAATCCAAATTTCCAATTTGTGCATTTTACAATTATTTATTCAATTAATTTTATAGTATCAATGTTAGTTGAATATAATGTGCATTTAAACATCATCTGATACAATACAGATTCAGACATATGGGCGAGTTTCTCGACAGGTGGCTTAGTAAGCCTTAGGCTTTGGCGACCTAGAGGATACTAAGCCTACTTTTGACCCACAATAGTAATTTTTACATAGAAATTTTTTTGGAAAATGATATATGCACCTTAAAAAGTGTATCAGCTTACTAAGATGGACGTTTGGATCAAAAAAAAGTAAATCACAATATTTGTCTGTGACCTATTTTTACCTGTGACCTCTTGGAATTCATAAGTAGGCCTAAAATGCAGGTCATTTTGGGCAAAAATGGACCCTTTTTAACCACCATCACAAACAGGTTTTGAAACTTAGGCAATGATGGTATTGCCAGATTATATGACAATTAATTTACCCACAGGCTTACCCGTAATTTTTGAGTTCGTCAAACATGCGTGCATTTGTTTGAAAACGTAGCCATGTAAAATTAATGATACGCACAATAATATAAACTTCAAACTCCCATGGGGGCATCAATATTGACATTTGCATTATTTGACACCCTTATTGAATTTCTCTCCTAAATTAAGACATCCGTTCTGATACCATCAATTTGACTTCTACTTTTACGTTGATACAGGACCTGTTGAAGATATACTTGTCCAGGGTGGAAAGGTAACATCACATGTGTTCAAATCGAAACAACCGTGCAGACAATATTTACCATGTTTACAATGCAAATAATAATCCAACTGGTGAAGAAGCTAGTGGGTCATGATAGGCTGTTGCAATTAAAACACTCCCTATGTTCCCGATTTCCCCTTGTTTCTAACACAATCCTCAAGATAATTTTCTATCTGTATGTGTAGGCCTATATGCTATCAATTTGGTTAAAAATTGCCATTCCAAAAGTATCATGGTATGATCATTGGGTGGAAGGGAGAGCAGTTTCATATTCCCGCCAAGACCCCGGCGCGGATTTGGGAGAGGGGCAGTGGGCCCGGCCCCCTCATTCCTGCCGCCCCCCCCCCCTTCCAAAAAAAAAAAAAAAAAAGAGAAGAGAAAGGGAGGGGGAAAAGAGAAGAGAAAAGGGAGGAAAGGCGATTATTTTAGACATTGCTTGAAGGCGGGTCCTCGTCCTAAAAGCATGTGAAAATTACTGCGGGCCCGCCAATATGCAGGGCCCGAGTGGGACGGGAGGGCCACTCCATTTCGTACATTTTTCTATTTTTCTCAAATCCCCCTCTGACTGCCCTGGATCCGCCACTGCCAAGGCCACATCATTTCACATTTCAGGTGGGATAGACCTAAGGGGGGCAGCTATGGCCAGCTATGGCTGCCATTGAGGTGTAGGAATGCATGAAATTGGATTCATCTACAATATAGCCTCGATTCTTTGTTAGCCTTGTGTGCCATATTTCGCTAAAAATTGTGTAGATGTAGTCTACGAAAGCCTGTTGAGTCAGGTTTAAAACTCATCATTCTCATAATAGATTACACAAAATATCTGATATATTTACAGGCTAGATCACACAAATTATGTCTGGAAAATGTACTTAAACCATTGCTATGACGTTTATTCATTACTGAAGATTATTTTCTACAAATGAACACTTGACACGTTTCTATGCAAGAATCCACAGTTTGAGAGCGTATTGTTAGTATAAAGCAATGGTTTAAATCAGCGAATACACTTGAAACTGTTATTCCTTGATACGAGTTCACTCGGCTATGCCTTGTGGATTCGTAATCAAGAATCAGCAGTTTCGTGTATTCTCATTAACAGGATTATCATAAAGCCTAAAATATTGTTTGATTGGCATAACATTTTAAGCTATTAGGAGAATTCAAAGAGATGCCAGTTTACAAGGAAACGGCCTTTTACGCCCATTTTTTGCTAATTTTACTGGGAAATTAGCTCTATTTCACAGATATTTGCTTTAAAATGAGCATTAATGGTCGTTGCCATGGAAACTGCATACTTGTTGAATTCTCTCAATAGCCTAAAATTAAAGAAGCCCTATTTATCAATAAAGTTAAGTGTAATTTAAAACTTTTGTAATGCAAAAATTGCTAAAAATGGTAAAAGGGTCCATTTTACCCACAATGAACAATATCATTGAAAACCGGCATTTTAGGCCTACTTATGAATTACAAGAGGTCATAGGTCAAAATCACAGGTCACTTTTTTTTATTTAACATCCATCTTAATAAACTGATACACTTTCCAAGATGCATTTGTCATATTTCAAAAAAATGTCCATGTAAAAATTACTATTTTGGGTCAAAACTAGGCTTTAGCCTATAGTATCCTCAAGGTCGCCTAAGCCTAAGGCTTACTAAGCCACCTGTCGAGAAACTTGCCCATGTGTCTGAACATGTATTGTATCAGATGATGTTTAAATGCACATTATATTCAACTAACATTGATAGTATAAACTTAACCGAATACATAATATTGTAAAATGCACAAATTGGAAATTTGGATTAATGAAGTAAGATTTTCTGGCAATACCGGTTTTTGCAGGACAGGACTTGTCCCCAGCCGCAAAGTGTTGCTTCCGTTGCAGTGTATGTCTAATCATGTGTGCAAAGTGTGCAAATATTTCAATTAAGTTGGTGGTATTAAAGGTTACATGAGTAAACATGTAGAAAAATGCATTATTTCGAAAAATGCATTTTTTGAAAATTATCAAACTTTCTGGCAACACTGGCTTTACAGGTCAAATAGCCCCAGATATTTTTTACCAAATTTGAAAGGGGCAATGTCTGCTCAAGTACCATCAAAGAGGAAATAATTCTGGGTGCTCAAGCAAAATTAGTTTTTTAGACTTCAAAGATAGGGTAAAATTGCATTTTTCAAAAGTGCTTAATTGGCAATGTTGCCCAGCCCTAAAATTGCACATGGAGAAATATTATTGAAATATTTTTTGCATCTGGGGAAAGCACAAAGATAATACTTTATGGTGGTAAGGTTGCTTTTTTAATGTGACCTCAAATTTAAAGTCAGGAGCAATTCAGAAAAGTACATATTTTCCCTTATTTTCACCCCAAAATAAGCAAAAATCACGAAAATCATAAAAACTGCCGTTGCTATGGTAACAAGCTCCGGAGGAATTTTTGATGTGACTTTTTGTAACCTACTACCAAAGCCCTTTCACCTCATGCAATAAAAAAAATTTGACCGTTAGCAGGCACATGTGGTTTTTACCCAGAATTGCAATTAAAGCTTTGAGTGTTAAGGTGTGTGCTTGTGAATTTGGGTTAATTTCATTCAACGCACATTAATATACACTTCTTACATTTGTCATAAACGCAATGATACAGTAATAATACGTTTGCAAAATATTTATGTTCCAGGCGAGCGAAAAATAGTGTAGTGTTGAAGTTAAAACTTTAATTCATTTGCAGACCTACTATGATAAATTAGTATAAAAAGTAAGTCCCCCCTTATAAATTTTGGCATAACTTAAAAACTGTTAGGCCCCTTAAGTTGATTTAAAGTGTGGAATGTAGCCTGACAAGTTACACATTACACGTGCAGTACTTTTTGTCTAACATTTGTCCTTCCCCAGAAAATATGGCCATTTATGAAATTTATCAGGAAAATAGATTTAGTACAGAAAGAATCTTTACTAAGTGTCAACGAAAGTCATGGGTTAATACAAACAGATAATCCGCTTCCAATTGACAATAATCACTCAGCCTAGCCATGTTTGAAATTTGTTTTGGATAATCTAAAACCATAATGGATAGCAAATCATTTCTTCAAATTGGTTCGTTTTCAACATTCTTGTCATTAAAGTTGTTTAAGAGATGTGAGTAGGCCTACTTGAAATCCCTATGTAAAATATGCAACTTTTATTGGCTCAAATTTCATAAATGTCTGTATTTTCTTGTGATGGACATATGTGACGTGTCATGTCAAAAGCAGACACTTTTGGGCAGGATCGTAATTTCGTAATTGGAGAAATAGCCAAAAATCTGTCCGGGGTAATTTTTTCACAATTTGGGTTTGTTGCGAATTTGTGATGTTATTAATGTTTAAAATAATTATTGTCTGATAGTTTCAGACTGGAATATAACTGGCATCTGGTATTTTTTGAGACATTTTTCAAGATAATTCCTACTCTTAACATTGTCAATAATATTTGAAAGGCCGATATCTCAATTTCCAATTTTATAATACCATAACTTACGAATTCAATATCTTCGCTTAGGAATGTCCGATTTCATTGGGGAAAACGGCATTGTGGTGCAGAATATCTCTATATTTAAGATATGTAAAAACCTCAAAATTGATAAACTGCCCAAAATTTTCTGTGTTTGACATGACATGTCACATATGTTAGTCAACAAAAGTACCGCACATGTAATGTGTAACTTATCTACATTTCACACTTTGAGTCAAGTTCAGGGGCCTAACAGCTTTTTAGTTATGCTCATATTTATGAGGGGGCTTACTTTTTTGGAACCGTTTACTTTTCACTTCACCAAAACATGTTGTTGGGTTGCTTATGATTTTGAATGCATCACCGCCTTGCATAGACTATGCTATAGTCGATTTTTGATAAATAAAAATATGTTATTAATCATGGTGAACGTATTCAGTTGAACTCGAAATTATACTGATATTTATTACATCAAAATACTAGTATAAAATGGTTATGAAAAAGTTTATATAATTATATTTGTGACGGTAAAAGTAAAGTATACGTAGGCTTATATTATTGAATGCAACATATCATAATGGCATAACTATAATGGCACTTCAATACTGAACAATTCTAATTTTAGAATCTGCCAGTTTATTACGAGTTAAAAATCGACTATGGACTTTCACTTTTAAGCAGAACTTTACCCAGGGACTTTGTTCTCTAAAACACACTGTCAATCATACTTGTTTATCAATCAAATCTAACCACAAGACTAAGCATGGTCGTACGTTCATAATAAAAAATAAATAAAATAAAAAAAACAACTTTCGCGCCAGCACAAAAGCGCCGCATTCTAAAGATAGATGTGTACCATGTATAGTTAATGGTAATGGTACGTGTCGGGAGGATTTAAACAATAACGAGTTCTGGGCGACCAATCACAAGCCAGATTCATTTAAAGATGCATTACATCATGACCAATTTTAGTTAGGCCAGAAATTGGCCTAACTCTCCATAGAGTCCCATGTTAAAAATGTTAACCGCGATCCAAAGTCAGTAGTCCACTTGGGAAGCTAACATACAGAGGGAGTACGGTGACTGAAAAGATAATCAGTTGTGAAAATCTATCAATTGTGCACAAATTAATTAAATCGGAGTTTTAAGCTTAAATGCAATATCCAGAGTATGCACAATCATGACAATGGGCAAGTGGACTACGGAGTAGTCTACGCCTTGCATAGTTAGTTAAGTCTCCATCACCACGTTCAGGTGCCCTGGATACCATGTTCTTATTATTTTATTTGTATTGTTTTTTTATTTATTACACTTTATCACTGGCACAAAATAATATATAATAATATTGCACATCAACATCCAAAATTACACATTATTATGAAAGGAACAATATTTGTTTTAAAAAGTCCAGTGAATGGCTGGAGCGAACAGGTGCCGGGCACCTCTAAGACCGCCCCACCAAATCCAAAAAAGAAGGGAAGGGAAAAATAAATTAGAGGGGGAAATGCAGGTTAAGTTACATTTGCCTGCAATGTGGACAATTACAAAAGAGGTCCAAGTGCAAACAGAAGTTGCATCAAAGGTGCGAGCAAATTTGGACTGGTAAAACTCCAAAACTTGTTGCTTAAATGAAGCAACAGAATTTGTAGATCTGATAATACTAGAGAGCTGGTTCCAAATGGGCACCATACGCTGAAAAAAGCCCATCTTTTGGCACTCAGTTTTAGATAGCTGATTTACCAGCAACAAAGGATCAGAGGAAAATCTGGTGGTGGGACGGTCTTTGTTAATACCATTAAAAACTACATAATCATCTAGATTGATGTCATATGATCCCATATTGCACTTGAAAAATATATTGAGATCAACATATTCCCATCTAAAACTTAATGGAGGAAGAGTTAGCTCGGTTAACCTTTCTTTGTACTCAGCCTCGGGGTAATCTAAAATGAATTTAGTTGCCCTTCTCTGGACCCACTCAACTTTCTGGATGTTGCGCTTTGAGGTACCACTCCAGAGGGGACTGCAATACTTGGAGTACGAACCAAGGCTGAGTACAAAGGTACTTAGGTTGCTTTTGAATTTACATGCGTCACCGCGACACCACAGTGTAAGCTAATGTTTTGACAATGAATGCGTCACCACCACCTTGTTGTTCAGGTTGTTGTTGTTGTTGTTGTTTTTGTTTTTGGGTTTTTTCGCGAGGTGTCTATATTGTGCAATTGTTACGCCTGAGTTATATTGTGTAAGTCAGTCAATTAGGACACAACCCTAACCCCCACACACATGTACCCCATCCCACACACAATCCCCTCCCTTGCATATAACTATATAACATCATACAAAGATTGGTATAGTAAACTTACCAAATTTTCTCCCTTCTCTCTTCTGGTTTTGTTCCAGTTTTCAGATTTTTACATTTATGTCACAACCATGATAATGACGTTGTTAGGATCTCGTTGAAATGTACTCCATGCTCGTGAGACAAGAATGTCTCTTTCCGTTTCTATTATCGGTTTCGCCTCCTTTTGAATCGCCTTAATCATTATTACAGAGTGACTTGAAAACGTGTATTTAGTTGTTTACACTCTGATAATGGTAATAAATGTTCAACATCCAATGTGAAATGATAAGGCAAGGAATACGCATCGGAACTTCACTATATGAATATGAATCGACAGAAGGCTAAGCAACATATCCAGGCTAAATCCGTGTCTAATGGAAGCGAGCAATGATAAATATCGGTGTAGCTGATCATGAGCAAAACCTTAATAATGGATATGGTGATATACAAAAAGTTGATCAAATCAATAGAAAAACGAATGGGTTGCTAGCATAGACACCTAAATTAATTTAAGACAAGCTCCGTTTGCTTGTTTCCTGCTGCAATTATATACTCGTACATATATATTATTATGTTACTCTGCACCGAGGGGATTTTCCCTAGTTGGAGGTGAACAAAAAGTTGATCAAATCAATAGAAAAACGAATGGGTTGCTAGCATAGACACCTAAATTAATTTAAGCCAAGCTCCGTTTGCTTGTTTCCTGCTGCAATTATATACTCGTACATATATATTATTATGTTACTCTGCCCCGAGGGGATTTTCCCTAGTTGGAGGTGAACGGGGTTGTGCCACGTATTTGGTGCACCTTTTCAGCGATTTTGGTTTATCGATGGCTGAGTTTTCAGTGAATTGGGAACATTCGGCCAAAAGTGCACTTAAAAACATCCAATTTGGGCAAATGTGGGTGCTATTGGGGTGCTTTTTATGAAAAAAATGATACAATGAATGTCTAAGACCGCTTCGATATAAAGAATGTTTACGAGTGCTTGGGTACAATAAATGTTGACGAACGCTTGGATATAATGGATGTTTACGAGCGTTTGTATACAATGAATGCTTACGAGCGCTTGTATACAATAAATGTTGACAAACGCTTGGATACAGTGAATGTTGACGATCGAATGGATATGCCTACAGTGAATGTTTTCGAGCCCTTTGATACAATAAATGCTTACGAGCGCTTGGATACAATAAATTTTGACAAACGCTTGGATACAGTGAATGTTTACGAGCGCTTAGATACAGTGAAGAAAAATGAAGACCATTTCCCCTATGAAATCGCTTGAATGAAAAACGTTGATCTCAGCACCACCTCTTCCCTCTAAAATGTATTTTTCTGGGCTATTTTGGACAGTTGAACATGAAAAAGTGGCCCTTTCTCATTGCTTCCGGTCCTTTTGTGGTATTTTTACCCCGTTTTTCATTAAAAGAGGTGCATCAGCACTCTGCACAACGACCCACCCCTTCTCGCGACTCTGCTCCTGCGAGAATGAAGGTGTAATAATATCTGGTACATAATAAAGACTATATTTATCAAATTAAGTATTTTATTTAACCATAGAGTTTACAACGAATGACTCGTAAGTTACATATAATACATTACATTTAGCTTCTGCTATTGAATAAAGGTAAACTGTACTTTACTTAAAGGAAGGTGACCTGATATATTTGGAAAATCAAATTCTTTAAAACTTACGTATAACATAAGATGTCATCCCTTTCAAGCACTCAGGCAAAAAGAACATGTAAATGTTTTTTTGTAAATGTGAATGGAATTACCGACATTTATACAGCGTGATATTGGTAGTCTACAGTGTTTTTATTAATGATAATCATCATGATCATGTAATATATTGATTTCAAGTGAATGCACTATTTTTTCATAAACATATTGAATTAGAAGTTCCAACTCAGTGTATTTCCAAAGATATCATCAAAAAACTGGCTAATTAGTCTCAAATGTGGTATACCATATTTGAGACTAATTCGGCAGTTTTGGATGATTTCTTCGGAAATATACCGATTTGGAACGCCAAATTTCAATATGTTTATGACAAAAATATGAGCTTTCATCTAATACCAAAATCAGCATTTTGATCACCTTTAAATAATGTACCATAAAAACATACGTTACAATCACTACATGTATATCTTTAATTACATTTGATTCATTATAAATCGTTTCGATATAGGCTGCCCAGAACACACCCAAATGATCTGAGGGTTGATTTTAGCCAATTCAATGGTGTTGATTACGAATATCATGGTGCATGTAAAATTCTAAAATCGGTAGAGAGTTGTCAACATTCAAGTTTAAAAGGACACTACTTGATTTTTAAGTAATAAAAGAAAAGAAATAAAAAAACATGTTTGTTGTCTGAAGCAGACAAAAAAGTCAAATGCGAATTGCAGAAGTCAAATGCAAAATGAAATAGTCAAATGCGAAATGAAATAGTTAATTTCCCGATATCGTATTTAAAGTGCATTTCATACTGCTCTATCTCGAGACCAGTATGTGATGCGTCTTAAGTCACGTCACCGCACGTCACCGTTTGCGAAACACAGATAGCCCCCAAGATAGACCAATATAAAATGCACTTTAGATACGATATCGGGAAATTACCTATTTCACATACAGAACTACAGATTTAATGTAATTAAAGAGTTTAACTTGTCTACAATCGGGATATCTCTCACTGATGAAGTCATATGATTGACAGGATGACGTCATAGGATGTTACGATGTAGCGCCGCCCCCTCTGGGCATCAGCAAGTTATCCCAGATGGGGTCTATTTCTAGGCCTTTGTCACGATTCAGTCTTGGTTTCTGAGTCCTTATGTGTATTGCTTCCATATAACTCTACGGGAATATTCCTTTTGCTCCCGTTCAAGAAAAACTGTGGCTATAAAGACTGGACTTTTTCCCGCGGCCAGCCCAAAGAGAAAGACAGTGCTTCTCAGAACCCGGACTCGGAGACGGCCAATAAAGGTTTTGTCACCTTGCCTTACATAGAAGGCCTTTCTGAGAAGCTACGCCGAGCGTTTAGGACCGCAGGAGTATCTACCAGCTTCAAACCTCAAAATACGCTTAGGAGTGCTTTAGTAGCCCCCAAAGACAAGACAGAACACATTAAACAGTCTGGTATTGTGTACGAGATCACTTGCGCTGATTGTGATGCTAGTTATATAGGCGAGTCGGCCAGGAAGCTCGAGAAAAGGATTAGTGAACATAAATCCACCGCTGGCAGTTCCAAATCAGCTGTCAGGGAGCACGTCGTAAGATCAAAAGGAAAATGTAAAAGTTTTTGAACGGGAGCAAAAGGAATATTCCCGTAGAGTTCTGGAAGCAATGCACATAAGGACTCAGAAACCAAGACTGAATCGTGACAAAGGTCTGGGATAACTTGCTGATGCCCAGGGGGGGGGGGCGGCGCTACATCGTAACATCCTATGACGTCATCCTGTCAATCATATGACGTCATCAGTGAGAGATATCCCGATTGTAGACAAGATATCATCACACCATCACCATCTGCTGAAGACGCTAGTCGAACTAGTGAAAACGTTCCAGGTGAGCGAAAAATAGTGTAGTGTTGAAGTTAAACTCTTTAATCATTTTATCTACCACTACGTATGAATATCCACTCGTAGATTTAATGTAGTTTTAAGCAATATTGCGTACGTAAATATAATTCAAGATTTCACTTAAATAACTCTGTTCAGTATATGCTTTAATTTAAAACATTTTCACGAAAATCCATACTCTAATTAAATAATAGAAAGGTAAACTTAATACGAAGATTTTCAATTGCAGTTTTCAATTGCAATCATTCCTCTAAGTGACGTAACTAGCACATTATAATACGCAATCAAGTTGATATAAAGAGTCAGATATAAAGAGTAATAAACGTTCATTAAAGTGACAAATGCTGAAGTGCAGTCTATAGCAAGTAAAG
The DNA here is from genome assembly GCF_039555335.1 of Amphiura filiformis. Lineage (NCBI taxonomy): Eukaryota > Metazoa > Echinodermata > Ophiuroidea > Amphilepidida > Amphiuridae > Amphiura > Amphiura filiformis. The sequence goes on from NW_027305497.1 coordinate 1,034,513, forward strand.
GTGCATATATTTCAGTAATACAAGTGACATTAAAAGTTAAACTTAACCAAACTATTGAGTTATGACGCTAGCAATATTTACGCGATAATTAATTAACTAATTGAGGTTGTTTTGAACATGATAATTAATAATTAAGTTTACATTGCTACATTGTTATTAGGTAACTACAATGAGATACATGATCCTAAAAACGTTATAGACTTCGCTATGAAGATGACACTCGCTAGAGTTCCAAAAGCTCAGAACTCAGAAAAGTACTTCTCTAGGAAAGGATTAAACTCACTAATTTACTGATCTAGAGTACCAAGTAATTTCAAATCAAATTTAAGTGCTTCAAAGAAACCAACCATTGCCGGACCTTTATGGAGACACTGGATTAGACAATCTCGAATAACCTGCTCAACCTTGGAATAAGAGGGTCTCAGCCAACATGGCCAAGATTTGAATTGCAGTAGAGCATCAGGCATTTCTAAAGGATAAAAGCTAACGCAGTAAACACATTCGATAGAAATTATGTATGTACGTCTTCAAAGGCAAAGCATACTGCTTCACCTCTTTATTATGTTAGATCCATCTGATGTACCGGGAATGGTTGTAACAATTGTTCTTACTGGACATTGATGTGCTGCATATTAGTGGATTAATTAGTGCCTTGATTGTGACTTTTTATAATATGAAACACTTATAAATAAGATCCAAGATGTTGTAAATATATCGGTTGATTGCAGAATCTATGTGTAAATGATGAGTGCCAATCATTTGAATTAATATGCAATGAGGCATTTGGATTTGCGTCCAGTTTTCCACAATTTACCACTATATGCAGTGTGTTCTGTAATATGCACATTATTGCTTGCTGTCGAAAGTTATGCATAGCCCAGCTGTTTATATTTTTAACAAAATATGTTAGATTTGTCATATGTATAGTTACATGCACAGCAGCTGAAGGGAGTATCCCATGCTTTGTGGTACCATTATAGAACTGATTGTGCCATAGAAAATGTACACAAAATCCAACACTTCAACTTTCAATTACTCTCTTAAATCAGGGAAGCTTAGACTTTTGTTTGAAGAAATATCACCACAGAGTATTTTGAATATATCAATAGCTCTCAGTATCTAAGTGGCTCTTGTTTTTATTTTGTATACATTTGCTATGGAGCAAGCAGATATACTGCATTGCATGATGGGATACTCCTTTCAGCTGCTGTGACTTACATGCGTATCCCAGTCTCCACATTGCTGCCCGCTATAGTATGTATTATCTGATTACAAGAGATGGTTTGTAGTTGACTACCTTGATTATTAGTCATGCTGGGTGTGCGCATTTGAGCTGTTTCCTGTCGATTTGTAGCCGGCTCGAGGTTTGCCTGTTTACGTCGATTACGAATAATATCCACGATGGTGTAAAGATATGGATTAATCGCTGAATTTATGGGTAGAATAACTGTCACAGTCCAAGCAAATACAGACGTTGGTAAAATCAGCACACCAACTTGCACCAAAATCCCGAGTACAATAATCGGCGCCCAACAAAAGAAATCTGTTAGAACTATAGCTGCAACTTTGGTGTTCATTCTATTATTCTTTTCTTTGACATCTTTGTTCTGTCCGGCACGTTTTGATGACTTGTAAACCGATCTAACAATTTCTACATAACACAGCAGTATGACAAAATAGCAGATACCATTAAGACAAAGAAACATTGCTGTTGAATAATATAAACTGGGAACATGACCGAGAGATTTAGACTTGACCACATGCTTCAAATAATAGAAAGGCCTGTCCTCCGGAGAAACCATTTCCTCTGAAATGTTTTTATAGAACAATTCATGTCGAGCCAGAGGAAAGCCAATGCACACGTGAGAGATATCATAAAATTTATAGCTTGCTTCCACTAAAACAGACGGTACAGTTGCTAATAACAGAGAGACCAGCCATAGTAACATAACTATAACAGCTGATGCTTTATTTGTCAACTTGAGACGAGAAAAGGGGAATCGAATGTTAATGAATCTGTCAATGCTTATCATAGTAACAAAAAACACAGAAGCTTCACTCGATAGTATGGACATTGCACCAGCAATTCTGCAGGTTATACCAGATCTCCAGGTCTCAGCTTGCATCGGAAAATATTCACCGAAGTAAATATCAGCAGATGCAATGATAAGCATATAGATACCCATTAGTAAATCAGACATTGCAAGATTGTTCATCAGAAAAGTTTGGACTTTGTTCTTTTCATGTTTAGTTTTCGAACGGATCAAAACAAACAGGTTCCCACCCATAGCATTCAAACCTATAAGCCACATCATGACCAACAACACCTTATCTGACATTAACCTATCGCATGTCAAATATGGGGATCTCTCATCTAGAGCACTACAATTAGGCCTAATATCACTAGGTACATAACATTCACAGATTTCTGTTTGGCTTACAACTATTTCAGCCTGCTTTGGCAAGCCAATAAATGTATGCTTATCTATCAGAGTTAATGTGTTTTCTCGTAAGCCGATAAGAACAAGCTGGTTCAAATTCTTGATATTCGGAATGTTTGTTAACTGGTTTCCAGACAACTCTAATAAACGTAGGTTTACCGTGTCTTTAAATATGTGAAAATCTAATACATAAATCTGATTAAAATCCAAATATAAGAATTCCAAGTTCTTCAGTCCTTCGAATGCTCTGCTATTCAACTGTGTAATATAGTTGTAACTTAGGCTAAGAAGTGCCAAATTCCGTATATTCCCAAGTAAACCATTACTTATATTTGATAACTTATTTCTGTACACCAATAGTGCCTGTAAATCAGAGAGTGCACGAAACAATTGACTTGGCAGATGCTGCAACATATTATTATACAAAGTTAGATGAATCAGCTTACTGGTTTCATTCAACAAATTCACATCTAATGAAGTAAGCTGATTGTTATTCAGAATCAAGTAAGTCAGCTGACTGGTTTCCTTCAACAGATTCACATCTAATGAATCAAGTTGGTTGTTATTCAGCCACAGGTCATTCAACTCTCTTGTTGCGTTCAACACATTCGCATCTAATGAAGTAAGCTGGTTGTAACCCAGATCCAGGACAGTTAGCTGACTGGTTTCCTTTAACAAATTCACATCTAATGAAGTAAGCTGGTTGGAACCCAGATTCAGGATTTGAAGGTTTATCAAACTGCTGAATAAGCCATTTGGCAGAATTATCAAGTTGTTGGACCAAAGAACTAACACACGTAGTCTAGTTAAATCTTTAAACACGTGCGCGTCAAGCGTGTGTAACTGATTTCCATGCAGGTACAGCTTTTCGAGGGATTGCAAACCTGTAAATGCTTTGTAATGGATTCTAGATAATTTGTTAAATGCTATATCAAGTTTATCTAAACGTTTCAGAATGATAAAGGCATTCTCAGTTATCTCTTCTATGTTCTGCCATGAGATATCCAACGTAATAACATCATCGGGATAGATTATGAGAGATATGTGGCTTGATTGGGAAGTGTCATCATGACACATGAAATCAACATATCCTTTCCCAAGCGTGCCAATACAACTGGATGGAAACTCAAATGAACAAATTTGATCAGGTGATAGGCGACAGGAAATAGAATGATTAAATTCAGTTGTATGACAATGGTTTATCTCATTTATTCCGGACACGGGTTGTGTTTCTTCACGTGAATTTAGTTGACACTTAGACAGAAACAGGTTTAATGATGTATCGCCGACGAAGATACTTATATTACCTTGCAGAAATAGCTGGAGATTTGTGTGTGAGAACACAATGAAACAAGGTTCATCTGTTTCAATAACCACATACCTATTTTGATCATGCAGAAGATCACCTTGTTTATCTACGTACAGATATGCACTAGTAGACATTGGTTTGGGTATTTGTATCATAGTTTCGAACCCGGGAGGTGTTGTTAATTGGACACTGCAAGTTTCACCACCTGGATTAACGGTTAGAATTGACGAGTTACAATACCAATCGTTGCCGTAAATTATTGTGAGAAGGCATGAGTCTGAATGGTTTTCAGTAGTATTATCATTCCAAATAGGAACTAACTCTGCGTTAGTGTGTAATCCCAGGTTACGTGAGATGTATGATAATACAAAAACAATGGCGGCAAGCTTATGATTGCGTTCCATATTTTCTACAGATCATGGCCTTTCACTTTTAAGAATAGTAACATAATGATTAGAAACTATTATTCTATTTATTACAATTCCATAATATGCACGTAAATCACCTGATCTATGGAAATACTTATATGAATTTACAACATGAACAAATAAACATTTAAAAGTGTTTTTATTATTTAGGCATTCGAATCCAACCTGTATAGCAATTCAAATGTAATCAAGTAACGAGTAATCTTGTTAATGCTGAACACCATAATCTGTGTCCATAGTGAGAAGTGAGTATAAAGAGAGAAAATCTGTGTACGTCTGCATTTTACTTTAGCTTGGTAGTTTCATGCTATTCATGGTGCATCTGCTTACGACTGATTGGTCATAGTGTTTTCTTTCACTATTGGTGCAAAATGATATCATTCATTTGAGCCAATATAAATGGTCTCCACTAGAATGCAAGCTTTCAATGTTGAATAACTTCCATTAAACATAATAGCTCGAAGTTTGACATCATGTGGTGGAATGTGAATATATAAAACACATATTTACAAAGGTCATTCAATGAATGTATGTGCATACTAGAGTTTAACAACTTCATTCTGGCAGATGGGGATGTCGTACATTTTAGTGACTTCTCCTCCTATTAAAATGTTGTTTCATACCAAAAGCCGATTTTGATAGTGATATAGTTCATAAGTCCCTGATGAAGTCTGTCGGGTGAAAATGCGAGAAAAAATTAGTGAACAACATGCCACAGTGGTTTTTGACTCTGGTACAAAATGTAGTAAAAATGCAGTTGCGCGAAGTCAATAAAAATCAAAGCAACAAGAACATCACATATTTAACCACTTTCTTCACCTCCAACATGGCCACCAGGATCCCTCTGAATACAAATATCAGCATGGTATTCACACCACGTCTTATGAGAGACGGCCTGCCTGGCGATGTCAACTTGTGCAATTATGTGTCCCTGGAGCTCACAAATGTATGCATGAGGACTTGTGAAAACCTTTGATTTCAGATAGCCACACAAGAAGAACTCCAGAGGTGTAAGATCAGGAGATTGTAGGAACAATTCCACTTGGTGCTTTAAAGCAATCACACGACTGCCAAAACATTTTGCAAGGCGTTCTGTCAATTACTGTAAAGAAGGTGGTGAAACTGTGATTTTCATGTTATTTTAAATGACTTCGAGCAACTGCATTTTTACACGGCTAACAAAAGTAATCACTGAGTCCTTAATAATGGTCACACGCCAGTTGTGGGAGGCCAAGATATTAATTCAACTATCAAATAAATTATTTTGACTAAATAACTCATACTTTTTAATCTAGGGGCATTTTTCAAACTGTATACTGTGTAGTTCCTTTTTTTTTGATATTTTTCCATGATTTTTGTCTCATTGGGCATAAGTTGAAACTAATAAGGTGTCATTTAAATGCTTAGTTAGATGTTAAGAGTTTGTCCTGGAGACGACTCTCGCAGAGAGTCATGGATGGTGGACCCAAAAGCGTCAGATAAGTGGAGTCTAAAAAGGAGCTAGTCATGTTAATGGTGTCAGGAGTTTGTCCAAGACTCCAGAACAGAGTTCCCTATATTGGACCTTTGAAGGAATCAAGTGAGTAGACTCTTTTATTAGTTAAGTGTGCAATTAATACGTCCCAAATACACCAATAGCAAAATATAGACCGAACGTTTCAATGAATGCTCCAAAAACAATTCTTGATAAAAATGTGCCTGTTGCAATACTACCAGACACGCTTTTCAAGCATGTCATGGTTTTGTGGCTATATTGGTACAAAGAAAACCTGTTACTTATTAGTGAGCCTTTCAATTCCTGCACCATTTAATATATTACATTTCTTAAGCTATAGAGCCCAAAACTAATAGAAAATGATTGACTGTGTTCGTGTATGATCAATAATTCAGTATACTCAATATACTGCTTGCAAGGCTAGTAATATTTTAATAAACCAGGTAACTTTATATTTTTGCACTGGATTTTGAATATCGTAAGCATTTTAACAGTTTGATGCTCCAGATTTAATTTGTGAGGTACCCCATTATTTATTTATATCATCATGCTTCAACAAAAATTAAACCACCTGCGTATCTCTGAAAGAACTGTATTTACCGTGTACTTTCTCTGTTCTCTTACGTTTTTTAAAAACACATGTCTTTAGTCAAAAAGCCCCATTTTTTGCGTGATTTAGCAGTGTCCGCAGTCTATTGATTTTGATATCATTAATGTAGTAGATATGTAGTTTGAAAGACAATGGTACAGTCTTTATGTGATCATAACGATATTCCATCAAAATATTCAATGTATGGGGTTAATGGTCAACTTTCATTACATACTGACCAACCCTCGTACCTCGCTTAATAGATCGTAAACTTACCAATTCCGCTCGCCTTCAGTTTGTTCCAGTTTTCAGGGTTTACATGCATTTGAACCAGAAACAAAAGTATAAAGTCCTCAGCTTCACCTTTCTTCTTGTAATTGTTTCGTCTCATTTACAGAGCAATTTTTAAAACTGCATAAAATATGTCCCCCTTCTCGTAATAAGTGCGATAATATCCAAAGGGAGGAAATAAGCAAAAACAATCTACACTTAAGGTATCGAAACATCGATACAAATGGAATGAGAGACAACATTAAGTTATGGAACTTAACCAGACCAATGCTAAATGTGTAATGGAAGTAAGCAATAAACGCTATCAGAGCAGCTTGGTATAATTAGCCTGGTCAATATTCGTAAAAGAAAACCCGAATAATAGAAACCGCTTACAGCATGATAAAATAAATAAGGTAGATTTTATATTATAGAAAGTTTGCGCTACCGATATAATTACTCTCTGCTTTTAATGTGAAATATATTCATGGCCGTTCAAATCACTGGCAACCACTTCACTTTCCTAAAAACGTGACACTAATTATGTTGTGTGAGGCATAAATATGAAATTGTTTTTAAAAGACATCACGGGTATTTTAAAATGAAGCAAGGCTTAGCGCAGTGCACCTAATGGCCACAACTTCCGAGCAAAAAAAAGTAGTAAGTTTTCCAAATCTGAGTATATACCAGACTATCTAAGGTCTTCATCTGATATTGAGGATATGTGATGACAATGACCACTATGATGGTGATTATATCTATCAGTGATGGAACGAATCATTTACCATTTAATTTCTTGAATGTAGCAACAGTAAACTCTCCAAACACTATTAAGAACTCCCTAATTTTAACAAAAAGTTGTCCAAACAAATTCTTACACACACGGTTCATAGACTACAGCAAATACAGTCTTCATTAGTGGAAAACTATGATGAGATTACCAGTCCATCTGTTTCAGATGAGTCCTGATTCGTCAATTGTATGAAGATCACGAATCTGTAATCAGGACGAGCAGCAGGGATAGCGATTGGTTTGGCAGGGTTTACGGCAAGGCTGCATACTACCGTCAAACCGGTTTAGTGCATTGAAGCGCATTAATTTCATTTCATTTTGTTTAGCACTCAATACACCTCAAAAATTACAAACAAATAGAAAATACAATAGATTGCACATTATGGATAAAGTACAATAAAATCTACTGTATAATGTACGAAATTCAGGGTACAAAAATAAACTATTGCACGAGGTGGCAATGGTAGATATATCAAGGTATACCAAGGATAACCCAAAAATCCTTCCGAAGAAAGCTTAATTCCATTTGGGTCCATGTCCATGTAAGGCAAAAAAAACAACCAAAAAAACAGCAGCAGCAGCAGCAGCAATGTTTAAGGCAGGAGAACGAGCAAAACATACCAACATACTGTAGTTACTGTCCGTTTTCCTATACACAATACACAGTGCTCTCACCATTGACGCGTGACCTCTACAAATGATGCATGTTGGAAGAATGGACACTTGCCTAGTTAACATCACTGTGTGAAAAATAACCAGCCAATATTTTATTTAGTCTCCAAAACTTCTAGCAAATATATTTCTCTAACATGACCTAAAATTACAGCTAGGTTAGATATTCAGAAATGGTCGCACTTTTGTAAAATATGAGTGAGGGCAAGGCATAGCTAGCCAACTCCCCGTGTTAATTGAATGGAGATTTGACCGAAAATATTGGTATCGGACCGCTCACTTCTGAAGGATGCCACAAAAAACGGTAAAAGCTACATTTAAACTATTCTAAATAGGTTCTAGAAAATATAGTTTTGTAACATGTCCTAAATTTTTAGCTAATTTAGATGTTTGGAGAGGGTCGCACTTTTGTGTTTTAGGAAGGATATGTAAACGACAGATAACACCAAAAAATATGAAGAAATTATTTCCAAACCGTGTTAAGTCAACAATCATTATGTTGCTAATTTTGAAGAATGCTGGTTTACAAAAAGCAGGTCTTTGTCTCATGTCATGAACAAAGGTATACATACCATTGTTTCCTTTCGTTTCCTTTATAATCGGTTACCCAACTGAAGCTATAATACCAGCTTGATTGCGATGTCGCACATTGAAAACAGACACTTGTGCACAACCAGAGAAGATCTGATTTAATCAGTTGAGCTGCTTCAATGAGTGTTATCTTGGTTTAATAGCTTTTAATGGGGTTTAAGTCCTGCAAAGGTCGAGATGAATTCTACTGTAGACATGACTGCATCATGAATACTTTAATGATGTCATTATGATCGGGAGAGGCTTACGGCAGGACTGCAACTTACCACCAAACATATTTAGCGTATTGAATGAAGCGCATTAATGATGTCATTATGATCGGAAGAGGTTTATGGCAGTACAGTACTGAAAATTACCACGGGCTTAGTATTTTGAAACGCATTAATGATGTCATATTTGAGCCCGGGGTTTGAGCAATATTTCCACAATCGAGGACATCAAGCTTATTGTACCACCTAAAATTGATTGGTATATTTTTTGTGCAGTTTGCATCAAGGAAAACAAACAAAAGCTAGGAATTCTTTAATAATGCTTTTATTTCCTTTTTAATATGCTAAAAATAAATATTATAATAATTTATTTCTCTATTTATTTAGAATTCATGAACTATTTAACGTAAACTACATTCCCTTTCATAAAAAACTGGTTTCTTCTACAATTATACAAAAACAAAGAAAGATGGTAATTACTGTCGTGTTTTTTGTTTTCGTTTTGTTTTTACCTCTTAATTGTTTATACGTTTGGATTTATGAAATAAATGTTAGAAATTTATATCATAAAGTTTTCAATTTATATAGCCAAATCCAATTTCTACTCACTGTTTAAACAGTTTCGTCACCCAGGACGGACGCCTTCTTCAGTAATGCGTGATCCGTCTACTCTCCCGTGAAATTTCTCATTCCTCGGGCGCACAGTTATTAACAGCGGATCATACATGTGATTTAGAGAGTAGATGCCCTAGTCACGGTTGATGTTTTAAGTGCCCCTCTTTCTGATCCACAGTGCTTCGCGTATCTATCTGGTTTGCTTGTTTGCTCGTATCCTTATCAATTATGCTTGCCCCGTCCCAATTAATAACATGGTTCTCTTGTGCAACGTGGTCTGTAATGCAGCCAAACTGTTAGAGTCGGACTCCCTGACTCCGTCGACTACTCTGAATGTAGAGTCAATTGACCCCACGGGTAGAGTCAATTGACTCTGTAGTGATAGTCTGGTCCGACTCCGTTTGACAGAATTATGAAAAATATTGAGGGTGTCCTCCTCAGCAAAATGTTACAATATGGCTTTTACTGCTTAGCCACCGTGCTGTGTCGTGCTTTCATATATGTATGGGACATTCTGTTTAACTTCCTTCAAAATGACTAGTGTGTTTTACATACAGATGATACACGCAACACCATGGACAATACAAGTGATATAAGAGAAAAACTTTATATTCTTATTAAATTAGCCATTTTACATAATAACTACCTTTCAACAAACCCAAACGCCATTCGTGCAAAAGTTAGTCACAATGTTCAGCCATTTCTGAGAATCCAAAATTTATAATCCCAACTCAGCTTTTTCACAATATGAATATTTTGTTTAGCTTTAAGCCACATAGATACAAGAAGAAAGTAAGTGCATTTTCTGGATCTGATATAACGAACCTTGTTTACTGAGGTGATATGCCATAAGCCATATACTAGTAATCAATCAATCAAACAATCAATCAATCATTCAATTTCCATCAAAATTAAAACATACAAATAATAAAACAAAAAAACGATGGAGGAGACACAACTAGAAGCAGAAGCCTGTAAAATGCTTTACCCCCTGAAACACTTAAAAGAAGGGAATGATTATATAGACACAGATACACAAAATGGAAAAAAATACAATATAGCAAATCTGAAGGGAAAAAAGAAAATACACTTGATTTCTCACCTCACACCCGGACACCCTACCACAAAAATGTCATAGGCATGTAATAAAAAGGTATACACATCCCAGCAAAACGTTTTCGACATCATTCGCAAAAGGTTATCAGAAAACGTTTAAATGTCGGGTTATATAAAGGGTACATTAATGGTATAAAACGTTTTCATAACATTAAAAAACATTTGTTCGTAATTTACTGCACAGCAAACACAAATGTCGGGTTATATAAATGGTATAAAAACGTTTTAATAACATTCCAAAAACATTTGTGAAAACTTGGTGCAAATCATTCTAAACATAATGCTATTTTGGGGTTGAAAAAATATTTTGCAAAAAATGTTTGCCCAAAATATTTATAATAACGTTTTTAAAATGTTTTCATGACCTTTATATAACCCGACATTTAAATGTTATTAAAACGTTTTGTAAAAAACATTTTAAGAACATTTCTGTGTTTGCCTGGTGCAAATATTTTAACATAATGTTATTTAAGTGTTGACAAAATATTTGGCCAAAAATGTTTGCAGAAATAGTTTACAATGACATTTCGAAAACATTTTAAAAATATTGTTGTAGTGTGTTTTCATACAAAACGTTTTAAAACGATTTCATGACCTTTATATAACCCGACATTTTAATGTTATTAAAACGTTTTTACCTAAACCAAAACCCAAAATATTACTTATTTAAAACGTTTTAAAAACGTTTTTGTGTTTGCTGGATAATATTAAATATAATAAATTTATTCATATCAAATTCAGTAGTATTAACCAAATGTTACCATATCAATCAATAAACATAATTCTACTTGTAAATATCATAAACAGATTTCAAGTTTGACTTAAAATGACCTAAGGTTGCTGACATTTTAACATTTTTGGCAATGCATTCCAAACTTTTGGTCCAACCATTAAGATACTGTGGATTTTGTGGATAGGTATTTTATAATCATTCCTATCCCGTGTATTATAGTTATAATTTTCTTTGTGAGTCTGGAAGAAATTTTCAAATGATCTAGGTAACATTCCTGTAGTAGATACAGGAAATATAAGAAACAAACTTAAAGGGTCTCTGTGAGATTTAATCACACGTATACCTTCAATTTGTTTTCAAACTCCGTAATTTACATGTATATAATACTTAACCATTACACTATAACCACCTGAAGTAGTCCTGTCTCTAAATTACTGATCGATAACTCTGAGTATCCAATCTATCAAACGTTTTTCATCTGATATCTAACACAGCCCCTTAAAACTAGATATAATTATTAAATAAAAATAGCAATGTTGCATATCAACCTTATGGAACTTTTGTTTAGTTATAAAATATCGTTTATAATTGTAAGCAATCAATTATCACTTCAAAATCAAATTCAAAGTTTTCCTTTAGGATTCAAATCTCAGATCAGTACACTCCAGAATATTTTAGTCGATTTGACCAGATTTCTGATAAAATAAAATTCTATCATGATTTCTAGTCAAATAATTTAACATCGACTCGGTCAACTTGAAATTAGACTAAAAGGTTTGAGTGATATCTTATTTTACAATGAACCTGTTCTAACTAAACCAACGGTGTCCAAACTATGGCTTGCGATACATCTTCAGTCGTGGCCCCTTAATGGGTAATATGATACATAACAGTTACTTGTATTTATAAATGAAGAGCTTTGTTGCAAAAGCCCTTACATCCACTTCTTGACATTTTTAGAAAAACAGCTTTTTTTTAATTGTGCAAGTATTACTTGTTCGATTTGATTCAATTTAGGTTTGGATAAAATATTGGTGAATAGAAACTAAAAGAATAGGTTTGGTACAATTTTCAAGCCTTCCTATTTAGTTTATTATTTCTTTTATATGGCGCCTTTTGTAGAGGTAAGGGCTTTTGCAACAACATGAATTTACCCCTTTTCTAGAAACCACCTTTGCAATCAAATTTGAGCCCATTTGTTTACACTATGTAACTTGACTGATGCTTTCAAAATCTAAAAGAAAAATTGAAATATCTCATTCACTTTTTTAATTATAGTGACCCCAAACAGTTCTTTTTTGTTTTAATAGTTAAAGAACATTCAAGCTACTATTGCACATCAAAAAAGTATTTTCCTGAAATTTTATATTCATTTTAAGTGCAGATTTCCCTAAGATTTCCCAAACGGAAAATATACGATATCTCCGGGAGGGAAGGTGGTATGAAAGTCTAACAAGCACCAAAATGTATATTTTTACCCACACTATAATATCATGTCAATAACTTAATTTCAGGAAGAGGTGGATGTAAGGGCTTTAGCAACAGAGTTCTTCAAATACTGAATGTAACTGAAGTGAGTTTATAGACTTTACAAAAATTTTAATGTAATTCCTGTTATAAAAAGCAGTCAAACGAGAGGCATATTTCAAAACATATTTTCCTAACTATCCATTCTTAGCTTCCACAGGCCCATCACATGACCACTTTCTTATATCTACAGAATTCTCGATATTACTACTGACATGGAATTATGTACTTTACAAATATCATCTACGGTCACTTTTTTGATACCAAAGAGTTTAGACTTTCATTCATCCTGCAATTATAGTTTAGACCATAGTTGCACGGATCCGCTATCTACAAAAACATGGTTATCTCTACATTACAAACACATGCGTAAAAAGTGCCTTTTTCAAAAACATGCCTGAATGCTTTTGCAAAGCATACGCGATAATTAACGCCTGCGTATGAAAGCTGTACGAGTACACAACACTCGCTTTGCGGGTAGAACCTCGTTTTGAGATGACCGTAAAAGGGTCAATAAGACAACAGGAGATACATATAATGCGATACATATCTTACAGTATAATGGTATAATGATTTTTATAATACACTTAATATATCTGTTTAAGATGAATAATAAGTGATATACCTCAATCATATGACATCAAAATATACAGGTACAAACTTCACATGGATATCTATAAGCTAAAGAAAACCTGTTAATATCAAAAAGTAAAATATTTCAGAGCTATTCATTGTAGTCAGAAGTATCTTCGCTGGACACCACAAGTTAAAGTCATAATGTACGATCTTATAATATGAAATTGGTTAATTTTTTTCAAACCTGATTTTTTTTTGGCATATTTGTAATGTTTACACATGTCCCAACTTGCACCTAAATGGAATCGGCCAAATTTGTTGTCTTTGTAAGTCAACAGAGCAAAGTTCGACATATTATCATAATTTAAAAATTATGATAATATGTCCTCCCATAGAACTGCGTGTTAAATGGTCAAAATAACCAGTGGGTTTCTTTCATTTTACCTTGTTATTTCAACCTAAAATGGACACCAACCCTTCCCGTCAGTTATTACTAATATTATTTCAACATTTTCAATAAAGAATAACAAAACCAAAATTGTACATTAAGGCTTTAAATAATTAAGATTGATTTTAACATGATAACTGACACAATGTATACAGAACATCAGTTTATACACATTAATAAATACATAAATTCTATCATAACCTTTATAATAATTATTATGAAATAAATGATCCTAAAAGTTATATACTTAGTTTACTACACATAAATGAACCATTACAACCTCCACAGAGACAAAAGAACTAGAAAATCTCGAATAACTTGCTAAACCTTGATATATAAAGAAAATGTTTCTACCAACATCTGAATGGACTAAAGTATCATCAACTACTGCAGTTTGAGGTTAGGTGAACACTTTCAATAGCAATTTGTATATAGGCCACAAAACGCCTGTGGTCTTCTTGGTTGAAGGTGTACCTTTTCCAAAATGTTGGTATATCTATGGGTGATTTTGTATGTATTTGGGAAGAGGTGCCCTTAAATGCACCCAATTTAGGCAAATTTGGGTGATTTTTGTCAACAATACTGATGGGTTGCCAAAACTCATTAAGTTACTATTTATTAATTTGTTTTTGATGGATATTTCTGTTTTTGTGTCGTCTCTTGCAACATTTCAGGCAATGAGATTTGCCCCTGTTTTCGACATGCTGTTTTCGACTACATAGGTGGAGGAAGCGGGGGCTGGATGGAGGGGAGCCCCCATCAAAATTCCTAATAGAAGGAAAATGAAGCAAATAATTGCCTTGTGCATCTTCTTTTTATTCCGATAACACTGTGTTTTGGGCCAATTTGAGTTAAATTGTAATCTTTTACCAGCTTCGTACGCACAGGCCCATCAAACACCAAAATTCACGTCACCTTCATTTGCGGCTAAAACATATTGAAATTAAATAAAATATGCTCGTCCCACCACCTAATACATTTAATACTTCCACCGCTACTGTGGTCTATGGTGCGACACTCTTAAATAAAATCCATGATAGTGTAAAAATGTCGTTTGAGTTCAGATTTCACCGACAATGAGGTTTTGATTTTGTGTTCATTTTTTTTCCGATTTATCGCTATGTGTTGTATAATGTAATACATTAGGGCTTACTGTTACATGCATACTCCTACAGTACTGAAGCCCTGTTGTTCATGATATTGTCGAAACTCGTTAGATTTTTCATTATAGTTACATGCGTGTCTCCATCTGGACGTTGTTGTCCTCTTGATTACAAGAGATGGTTTGTTTACTATCTTGAGTATTAGGTTTCTCCATTAGGTGTGACTGTTTGCGTCGATTACGAATAATATCGACGATGGTGTAAAGATATGGATTAATTGCTGAATTTATGGGTAGAATAACTGTCACAGTCCAAGCGAATACAGATGGGGGTAAGCTTAGCACACCTACTTGAACCAAGATCCCGAGCACAATAATCGGCGCCCAACAAAAGAAGTCTGTTAGAATTATAGCTGCAACTTTGGCGTTCATGCTGTTATTCTCTTCGTTGACACCTTTTCTCAGTCCGACGCGTTTTGATGACTTGTAAACCGATCTCACAATTTCAACATAGCACAGCAATATGACAAAGTAACATATGCCATTAAGACCAAGAAACATTACTGTTGAATAAAATAAACCGGGAACATGACCGAGAGATTTAGACTTGACCACATGCTTGACATACCAGAAACCCTCTCCTTTCCAAAGAACCCTTTCCTTTGAAATGTTCTTATACTATAGTACAACTCGGGTTGAGCCAGAGGAAAGCCAATGCACACGTGAGAGACATCATAAAATTTATAACTTGCTTCCGTTAAAACAGTCGGTATAATCGCAAATGACAGAGAGATCAGCCATAGAAATATAACTATTGCAGCTGATGATTTTTTTCTCAACTTGCGACGAGAAAAGGGGAATCGAATGTTAATGAATCTGTCAATGCTTATCACTGTCACAAAGAACACAGAAGCTTCACTTGATAGTATTGACATTGCGCCAGCAATTTTGCATATAATACCAGATCTCCAGGTCTCAGCTTGCATCGGAAAATATTCACCAAAGTAAGTATCAGCAGATGCAATGATAAGCATATAGATACCCATGAGTAAATCAGACATAGCCAGATTGTTCATCAGGAAAGTTTGAACTTTGTTCTTTTTATATTTTGATTTCGCACGAGTCAAAACAAAGAGGTTCCCACCCATTGCATTCAAACCTATAATCCACATCATGATCAACAACACCTTATCTGACATTAACCTATCGCATGTCAAATATGGCGATCTCACATCTAGAGCACTACAATTAGGCCTAATATCACTCGGTACATAACATTCACAGATTTCTGTTTGGCTTACAACTATTGCAGTATGCTTTGGGAGGCCAATAAATGTATGTTTATCTATCATAGTCAGTCTGTTTTCTCGCAAACCGATAAAGGCAAGGTGATTTAGGTTGTTGAAATTTGGAATGTTTGTCAACTGGTTTCCAGACAATTCTAGAAAACGGATGTTCACCGTGTCTTTAAATATGAGATGGTCTAAGACACGAATATGATTAAAGTTCAAAAATAATATTTGTAAATTCTGCAATCCTTCAAATAGTCTGTGACTTAATATGTTGAAATAGTTGTAACTCAAATTAAGTAATGTTACGTGTTTCAATTTCCAAAAGATATCATAAATTATATTTTTCAACTTATTT
Source organism: Amphiura filiformis (assembly GCF_039555335.1). Classification (NCBI taxonomy): domain Eukaryota; kingdom Metazoa; phylum Echinodermata; class Ophiuroidea; order Amphilepidida; family Amphiuridae; genus Amphiura; species Amphiura filiformis. Next base: position 1,051,073 of record NW_027305497.1, read on the forward strand.
CTGCTTACCACAAGTACCTGTAAATCAGACAGAAGACTAATCAAATTCACGTCTAATGAAGTGATCTGATTTTGATAAAGAACCAGGGTTTGAAGATTTGCCAAACTCCTGAACAAGCCATTTGGCAGAAATGTCAAGTTGTTGGACCCAAGAACTAATATACGTAGACTAGCTAAATCATCAAACACGCGGGCATCAAGGGTGTGTATCTGATTATTCCTCAGATTCAGAATTTCGAGAGATTGTAAACCTGTAAACGCTTTAGAATGTATTGCATATAATCTGTTAAATGATATACGAAGCGTTTGTAAACGTTTTAGATTAATAAAGGCATTCTCAGTTATCTCTACTATGTTCTGCCATGAAAGATCCAAAGTAATAACATCGTTGGGATAGATTATCAGAGATGTGTAGCGTGATTGGAAAGTATCATCATGGCACTTGAAATCAACATATCCCTTCCCAAGTATGCCATTGCAATTGGTTGGAAACTGCTCAAATGAACATATTTGATCAGGTGATAGGCGACAGGAAATAGAATGATTAAATTCAGTCACACGGCAATTATTTATCTCATTTATTTCGGACCCGGGTTGTGTTTGTTTATCATGTGAATTTTCTTGACACTTGGACAGAGACAGGTTTTATCGCTGAAGAGGATACTAATATTACCTTGCAGAAATACCTGGAGTTTTGCGTGCGAGAACACAATGAAGCAAGGTTCATCTGCTTCAATAACCACATACCTATTTTGACAATGCAGAAGATCACCTTGTTTATCTACGTACAGAAATGCACCAGTAGACATTGGTTTGTGTATTTCAATCGTAGTTTCTGACCCGGGATGTGTTGTTAATTGGACACTGCAAGTTTTATAACCTGGATTACCGGTCAGAGTAAAGTTGCTGTCAATTATTGTGAGAAAGCATGAGTCTGAATGGTTTTGAATAGTAGTAATATTCCAAAGAGAAACTAACTCTGCGTTGATACGCAATTCCAGGTTACGTGAGAAAAGTGAAAATACCAAAATAATGATGGCAAGCATATGACTGCGTTCCATATTTTCTATATATCTTGGCTTTTCACTTTTAAGAATATTCATGTAATGAGTAGAAACTACTTGTTTCTATTTTATTACAATAACAAACACATGTCACAAACAACTACATATATTCACGTAAATGACTTGATCTATATATAAAGGCTTATATGAATTTAAACATGAACAAATATACATTTCAAAGTGTTTCTAGTATTTATTTATTTTCCGAATAAGGCGGTTTATTGTTATAAATATTAACTGCGGACTAACATGCTTAGGAAATCAAACCCATCTCTTGTGCACATAAAATGTCGCCTTGCAATTAAATCAATGTTTATTGACGTAAAGAGTCTTCTTGGTAATGTTGAACATCATAATCTGTGTCCATAGCGAGAAGCGAGTAAGAAGGAAGTTCTGTGTACGCATGGACGCTGGACAAGAATGTCTGCAATTCCAATATCTGTGGTCTGCATTTGACTATGATTGGCTTTGTAATGTCATGCTACTCATAGTGCATTCGCTTACGACTGATCACTCACAGTGTTTTCTTTCACTACTGGTGAATATATTTGATACGAAAATGATATCATTCGTTTGATTCAGTAACTTCCATCAAACATAACAGCTCGATGTTTGAACTCATGTGGTGATGGAATGAGAGTTTTTGCATGAAACACATACAACAGGAATTTAATGAATGTACACGCATACTGGAGTTTTACACCTTTATACTGACAGATGAGGATGTCGAAGATCATAATAACTCCTCGTCTTATTAAAATGCTGGTCACGCCCAAACGCGACGTTGATTGCGATAACGTTCACAAGTCCCTGATGAAGCCTGTCGGAAAAATGGGGAAAATATAGGTTAAGCTAACTAGTGAGCAACATGTGGCATGGTTCTTTGACTCTTGGTACAAGAGGTCCCGGGTTGATTACAGTTGGAGGTAAAATAATTTAACAATAATGCCTTCAAATCCCTCTACTTCTGTTTTTGACGAAAGATACGAAAGGTAGACACCCTCCACGTTATATTTGTCTTACAATAATACATGTTTGTACAGTAGTACAGTGGAGAGTGTCTGCCTTTCGTCTTTTAGGATGCATTATAAAGCTGAATTTATACTCGATCGCCGAGCGATGCGTTTAATCGCTTTTGAAAAAGCGATTTGCAATCGCCGAATTTTGCGATGCATCGCCCGCCGCTTTTGCATTTATACTTCTCACGGCGATAGCGAGTGCAGACGACAATTAAAATATTCTAAATGTCACAAAATACATTTTTAAAACATGAGTTGCTGTCAATCATATTGTTTTGAATTAATTTATCACCAAAAGTTAAAAATCGAGAAAGGTAAATTAACTAGCAAAATAATAGATCCAGTTGGTTGTATATGATTGGTTGACGCATTCACGTGTCAAGCGATATCGCTGGGAAGTTGAGATTTCTTCAACTTGCAAAAGCGACGTCGTTTTTGCCTCCGCGATTTGAATCGATTGATCGGCTTGACGCTCTGGAAATGTAAGTAAACATTGAGCATGCGTGAAAATCGCTTTCCTGCAAAAGCGATCGAGTATAAATTCAGCTTAAGACGTAAGCTACAATATCAAGCAGAACAGTGCATAAGCATTTATACTGGATGTCTGCTCTAGAAGCGGCGAAACTTTAAAACTTGCGTACAATGTATAATAGCGTGACAGTAGTCAACTTAAAGTAACATTTCATTTGAATTTGGATTTGGAAGATACCTTCTCTTAAATAACAGTATTGCGAACCACCAGCATACATAACTCGATGTAGAGAGTCTTTCCTATTCAGAGGAAATATTGCAATTACACACCTTATTGCCTTTTAACAATAACCATTGACACTAGCACATATCAGAGAAGATGTAAGAAAATAATGGAGAACAGAATTATATCCTTGAGATAATCCCGTAGGTAATCCTGTTGCACCTATCATAGTCCTTTATTCTCAAGTGGTGGGTTAACCAACAGTTAACAATGAGAGGAAATTCCTGAACCTAGTTCAGTTGGGGATGATTTGAAGTGACCGCCAATTATGACCATTTGATATTTAATACCAGCAATGTGAAAAAAAAAAGAAAATACTGTAGTGCCAAAATAATGTACCCTTTTACGGAAGGAGCAAAGTTTAACAAGTTATAACTCCGCTTCTGAAGTACGAATGTCAGCGGCGAATGTCAGATTATTATTTCCCAGTCTTTAAAAAAAATTGCAGGCAGAGGCGGGAATCGATCTCGGTACCTCCCGGTTAAACAGCACTGTGCAAGACCACTAGACCATCTAAATATCTGTTGTGAGATGTGTGACATTAATCTTTGATATTGCTTAATGGAACAAATCGCGGAATTAAATCAGTAATAAAAGAAATAGATTCTTATATAGCGGTCAAATTAGATAAAAGGGAAAATATTTGTCCCTGCTCGAAAGAAAATATAGGTTAGAAAATTATCAAATAAATTTAAATTACAAATTGAGATTTTATATTTCTTTCTTTCACGAGGCGACATTATCACAGACGAACACTGTATAAGCTAAAAACTCGACTCTCATCACTAGATGCTGTCATTTAGCTCAATGGTAGAGCATCAGACTGCTGATATCAATATCGTTGGTTCGAGTCCTCCTGCCAGCAATGGTTATATTTATGATTTTAATGCTACGCTAAAATTTGTTCAATTTTTTCGTTTATTTATTTATTTATTTATTTATTTATTTATTTATTTATTTATTTATTTATTTGTTTTTGTTTATTTATGTAAATAATTTGATATATTTGAAAGAGGTATTTGAGCAATTTTATAATCCTATGGGGTCATTTTGAACACCCACCCCTCCCAACTTCCCAAACGCACAACACCTATGAGTTTGCATCATACATGTCATCATACATGTCATCATTAGTCACGATTATGCACTTTCATTTTCCCACGCGTTTGAATGGGAATTGGATTGCGTACTTTTTCGATGTCTAGTGAGCAAATTTTTTCATTATTTTGAGAAAATGATGTCAAATGTTCTATTCTATATTGTTTGGTAATAATGTCTTTTGCCAATAGTATGTTTAAAGTTGTAATTTTGTGTTTTTGATCGCAAAGTTCGGATATTTTCGTTCCCGATTCGAATTCTGAACCCTTCGCAAGGGTGCCGATTTCAGCAGAACTTTGACGATAATTTTGCCTTTTGGACACTTAAATGCTTTCGCTCCTTAATTTTGTTTCTCCCTAGTCTTAAATTATCAAGCACAATACAGTTGGTACCACATTTATATACATTGATGAAATTTTAAAGATTTTTTTCAAGTTTCTAACCGGCGCAAATCGTTAAGTGTGTATTTCCCATTGACATCCAAAATGGCGTAAGCCAGTCCTCAATATATGGCGTATATAGGACTGGCAAGCGAGTCTATGTCATCATCATAAAAATTTAAAATTCAGGTCCCACAAAAATACAGTAATTGTGCAAAAGAGGACATAAATAATTTCTTTCTGCAACCATAATGGGCCGCAATATATCACTAACCGCATAGTCCGAGGCAAGGTTCATTATTGTCAGGGTTAGGGTCTTAGGGTTAGGGTCTTATGGTTATGGTTAGGGGTTAGGGGTTAGGGTTAGGGGTTAGGGTTAGGATAAGGGTTAGGGTTAGGGATTAGGGTTAGGGTTAGGATTATATTCGTATTTATTATACTAGTAATAGTATATTGTGTGTATGCAGTTTATTCCGTAATCAATAAGTATCATAAACAAACACCTTTCTGGCACAACGAATCATAGCACAGTCGTGTAGGCATTAGACTATGGATACAAAGGTTGTGGGTTCGAACCCCAGGTAAACCGTTATAGAATTTTAATTCTATCGATTTCTTTTTATTTTATTAAGTAAGCGGAAATAATAATGGTAATAAACTCGTGTTATACCTAGCCTCATAGGCATATTAATTACATGTATGTACTATGTGTTATCGCATTGTGGCCCATTAGGCTGAGTTCACATAGAAGTATACGGTATACGGTATTCGCTATACGAAATACGCTCATTCGTTCAGGCTGAGTTCATATAGGAGTATACTATGTGAACTCAGCCTGATCGAATGAGCGTATTTCGTATAGCGATAGCGAGTATGTCAGTTTACCCATTTTCTTCGTCTTATCAAATGCTTGTAACTTTACTTCTTGAGGTCACATTGCATTCAATGAGGTGTCATAATGTGCAGAATTAGATAGTGCATCTATTAAAAAAATGAATTTGCCCACATATGGTTTAGGTTTTTAAAATTTGGACGGTATACGCTGCACTAAAATCGAACACGCGCGATTCCCACTATACTATACTATACGCAGGTATACGGCCTTTTCGAATAGCTCTTATGTGACCCGGTACTATGAAATTACCTTGCTCGATTTAATCTATACGCGTGCACCTGCAAAACGTGCATCGTATACCCGAATAGTATACTTCTATGCGATCGTAGCCTTATGTGACCCGGTACTATGAAATTGCCTTGCTCGATTGAACTATATACGCGTGCACCTGTAAAACGTGCACCGTATACCCGAATAGTATACTTCTATGTGAACGCAGCCTTATGGTTGCAGAAAGAAATAACGCACGCCGGCAACTAGACTACTATACAAAAAAATAGTATCAAATCTTTCCTGCTCAAATAATATAATACTTGCAAATAGATCATAGTTTACTAATCTAATCCTGTAATATAGACCTGTTATATCACCTGTATTTGCATGTAGAGTCTATACATGGTTTGTTATGGTAGGGATTAGTGTCCGATCTCTGTAATGTAATGTAAATGAAGCATATTGATATGCAGGAAGAATCGATCAGGGCGCTATCTATTAGGGAAAGATAAACACTATTCAAAATATCAATAGACAAGAAGAAAGGGATGTAGAGATTTGTAATTGAGTCATGCATGATTTAACAGAAGGTTCTTTCCAATTCCCAAACGTAATGTAATCGTATTAAGTTTATAGAAACCTGAGTCTTTCGATGTGTTGCGAATTGTAATGTAAATAAGGGGGACTTTGCAGGTGAAAGCAATTTTGAGTTCAGTATCTCTGCTTTGAAAGCATTTTGCAAGGTTTAAATGCTAACATTGATCGGGGCATTCGTATTCAAGTGAAAACGTATCCCAAATTCATTTGCCGCGAAGTCCCCCTTTTGATGTGCTGCATTACATATCAATAAAAATTCCCTTTAAAAGGGAAAGCCAGCCTCAATGTAGAAGTGGTCTTGTAATTAGTTTTGGTCAATGTGAAAGGCATTTTTAGGATCACGCTTACATCTACATGACAGTCCACCAAACCATCAACGATGAGAACATGCACACTGAAACAGCAGAAAACATTAATTCCTAATCTCATGTCAACTCTTTTAATTCATTACATGTACTCCAAATTGTTCTGGTCTGTTTGTTTTGTTGTTGTTGTTGTTGTTGTTGTTGTCGTTGGGTTTTTTTGTCTTTTCAGCTTTTTACCCACGATATCTCAATTTCCAATTTTGTAATACCAGAACTTACGAACTCAATATCTTCGCTTAGGAATGTCCGATTTCACTGCTTTCGATATATACACTGCCGGTTTGAGTTAACTTACATGTACATTTTATTTTAAAATAACTTAATTAATTCGCAATGTATAGTTTAAGCCTACTATATTATAATAGATAGTGGCCAGCACATTTATAAAGGACTGGTTACTCACTACAATCTTCACTCTTAAACTGTGTTTTTCTGAATGTGCTGATCATGTTGATTGCTAGTCGGAAACTCCTGCGAAGCTATGGACATGGCATCTTACATACTCCATTCTATAACAGTCTGCCTAGTGCCTTGTGTGTTTTCTCTTCAATCATTTTGTTGAATGTAATTTTATGAATCAAATAGTTATGTGTCATTTTATTTATAATAAAGAAGTTATTAAATTAATAAAGTAAGACAATTTATTTATCTATAAGTGCATGTCAAATGGGGTACATTGTTCAATACTATATGCATAAATTATGCCCATATTATAGCTAGGCCCTAAAAACTTTATTTTGCATCGGATTTTTCCTGTTGAAAAGACAAAACTGATGTTTATGATAGCAACCATTTCATCAATAACATTTTGAGTCATTTTTATCCATAAAACGACACAGGATATGATAGATAACTACTTTCACATCAATATGGTCCATATGATCACAGATTGTTGAGAATCTGTGATATGATCCGGGATATGATGAAGATTTTGATTCTATAGATCTGTTAGCAACATGATATCACGCTGTTCAGTGGTCAAGGAGTAAGGACCCCCGGTCAAGGACACTGATATGACATCATAGGTGATGTCAGATTTTCTTCTGCTGACCATATGATGCTATATATATTAACTATTATTGTTACATTTAGGCCTTTAAACTTTTAAAGTCATAATTAATTAGTTCAAACATAACTTTGGTAATACTCACTCGTTTTCGTTCGTTGAAACGGCAAAACATACTTACTTTTCCTAACAAATCGAATTAAAATATTTTTAAAAAAATTTAACCACAAAAAGTAAAAAAAATAATCATTCCAATACCACTAAAATATAATCTCTTGAGTAAACTGACCCCAAACCTGAAACAGGTACCAGCCCCGAATGGGCTGGCGAAAATACGTGTTCTTGCAAGCGCCCTGTTACATTAACTGTTTGCCTTCGAGAAATATGAGACAATATTAGAATGTAATCTGATAATGTTAACATTAATTACATGCAGACGCGTGTTTAATTATCAAGGTCACATGATGATGTGTAGGCACAAATGGATCTCTTTATGCTCAAAAAGTGAACCAAACTCTGTACACTTTATATAGTGTGAAAATATTAAAATGTAATCTTATAATGTTGACATTGACATACGTGTTTAAGAGGGTTTATCCGATAGACTCAGATGGTAGGTGGAAGATGGGGGTCAGCAAATTTTGTTCATATTTTGTCAATCAAACATGTGTCCATGAGTATTTACAGTGGAGGTATTAAAAATTTTGAGGACCCCCACTGGGAGATACTGGACCCCTCAAATTGACCCCCATGATTGTCTTCTCAGACACAAAAACTTTGAAATGTGCACTAACTTTTGATTAGAGCCACGTAATAATGCGCATCTGCAGACATTTTATTTATACTTCACAGTAATAATACACATTTTGTCTCGACATAACAATTAAAAATTCTTTGTACAACATTTGGGTTGTTCCATTTTCAGAGAGGGGTGTAATGGCCTTTTCAGCAATTGTGTAAATGTGAAAAATCCTAATTTTGAAGCAAAGTTTGCAAGATGATTGTGAGAGTTCCTCAATATTTTTGTCAAAGTTATTTACTTGTTGGATAAAGTAGATATAGGTTGATCAATTGAGCAAATAAAAATCGTGGAGACTTTTTCCGTTTTAAAATGAGCACATCTTACTTTATGCTCTTTTTCAGAAAAGTGCAAAATACTTATTTTGAAGCAAAGTTTGCAAGATGATTGTGAGAGTTCCTCAATATTTTTGTCAAAGTTATTTACTTGTTGGATAAAGTAGATATAGGTTGAACAATTGAGCAAATAAAAATCGTGGAGACTTTTTCCGTTTTAAAATGAGCACATCTTACTTTATGCTCTTTTTCAGAAAAGTGCAAAATTGCGATATTTTCATGCTAAACTCAGGTACGGTGATTTTTCTAAGTTTAAAAATGAAATTTGATGAAAAGGGAGCCTATCAGAAGTAAATAACATCAACAAAACTATTACATAATAAATTGGGGCCTAAATTGTGTTGGATAAATGCTTATAGAACAGGACTATTCTATAAAGGGGTTCAGTACCCCGGGTCAGTACTAAAATTCTGTCTGTGCTGATTTAAAACCTTTTTGCATCATGCTTTATGCACCCTCAAATGAATATTACCTTTTTCTTCCAAGGAACGCAGGTAGGACCTACAATAATTATTTTCTATCACTATGTAGTTAACAACAAAGACAATAATATATTGGAACACTACATTGATCAAGTAGGGGTGTTATTGTGTTAAACATAAAAAATGCTTATGTATCTATGATTCTCGATTTTTGAAATACCAAAAATGCTGACACATTATATGGATTTTGGGGTTTGTATTGAGGATCCTTTGATGGTCAATATACTAGTAAACTGCTCTCTTTCATCTGAGTGACCTCTGTCTATTAAGGGGCGCAGACCACCAAATAACCTCTCCATCATAGTGAAAAGCATGTAAAATCAACATTTTTAAGCGGCAATTCTACCACGCATGACAATAGTTTTCTTTATTTTTAGCTGTATTAAATAAAGCCTAAATTTTCACTTAAGCTCCAATTTTAACAAAGGTTAGAAAGTGATGCTGCTATTTCAACATCGAAATTAGTACTAAAACGGGCTCTGTTAGCAGTTATTCGGAGAGGGCCTATACTTTTCTTGTGAAATCGAATTTGCTTAATGTTACTGGGGAAATTCGCTTAAATATTAGTATAAATGGCCATTGCCATAACAACTGCCTTCTCTTTGAAATCTCCAATACATGTAGCTTAAAATTAAAGAATCCATGTATATCAATAGTATACTTATAAAGTGTAATACAAACTTTTTTAATGCAACAAATTGCTCAAAATGAAGAAAATGGGTCAATTTGGGGTCAAACTGCCCAAAATTCAAAGATTATAGATTACTGGGGAAATTCGCTTAAATATTAGTATAAATGGCCATTGCCATTGCCTTCCCTTTGAAATCTCCTAATACATGTAACTTAAAATTAAAGAATCCATATATCAATAATATACTCACTAAGTGTAATACAAACTTTTTTAATGCAACAAATTGCTCAAAATTTGGGGTCAAACTGCCCAAAATTCAAAGGTCATAGGTCACAGGAAAATGTTGTTGCTGTCATCTGGGATGAGGGAGGCAACAAAAGTTGGTATATTGGGTTTTACCTTGATGATAATGGGGATGAAACGCGGGGGACAAAACCTTCGAGTGGATCACCTGATGCGCGTTGGTACTGATACCGGAGATGAAAGTTAGCAGCGACCACATGGCACTGATGATGATATCTAGGACACTATGATGCAGCAGTTTGAGATTGTGCCTGTGACACTTATCAGTTTCCGCGTAGCAACATAACAAGTAGCCATTTATATTATGTTTTTTTTGTGTAAATTTTACCTCATATTGTGGAGATGTCCTTAAAAATTTTACTCCCAAATCGCCAGTATTGGGGATAACAAATTTTCTTCCCCTCATCTTATTTTAACATACCACTGTCACCGTAGAAGGTCAAGGGTCAATACACATGGCTTAGTTGGAGCTCTCCCATACTGACAGTGTAAAAAAAAGAGATCAGGAAAAGAAATTTTATTATCCCTGATACTGGCTATTCCGGGTAAATGTTTAGGTCATGTTCACATGATGAGGGAATTTGTCAAATGTTACTGGGGAAATTTGCTTTAAAATTAGAATATATGGCCGTTGCCATGGAAACTACATTCTCTTTGAATTATCCTAGCTCACAATTAAAGAAGCCTCATATAATCAGTAATATAAAGTGTAATACAAACTTGTGTAATGCAAGAAAGTCTGCAGTGCAAAAATCTACATTTTTTACTTGATGTAACGGATGTTGTGTGTCTATTTCGTTTTTCCATTTTATAGTGTTACATGTATGTAAGTTTTTACCTGTTGTCTAGCTTTTTCTGTAATTTAAATATGAGGTCTATCATGGGCCTGGTTCAAAATTTGGGTAAAAAAGGTGCATTGGGTCAGAAATGGTCGTAACTCAACACATGAAGATTTGAGACTACTTCTAACTGCATAAATAGATTGATTGACCCAAAAAAAACATAGACTAGACACCAGAACCTGGTAAAAAGACCCAAAAATGACAAAGTTATGGCTAAAATGTGATTTTCAGGGAAAATGTGGCCATTTTGGATTTTTGCTGTGCACATTCTTTTTTGAAACCCAGGCTTAACATTTTGTAATTTCATGTTGAGATAGGCCTAGGTTAAATAGAACATACAAAAAACCTTATCCCGAAGCAAAACAAAACAAGTCCCATTTATAGCCCACTCCTAGTATTAAGTTCCACCCCCAGGTTATTCGGATTTAGTACTTTGGGGTATGGGGCCCTACTAGGCCTAGTTCCTATAGCTTAAGTACTGATGCATGTGAAATGATTAAGAATCAGAATAGGAGCTTGTGATTTTCATAATAATCATAATACCACTAACATGTATGAATACGAGCTTGTGACATGAGAGGGCTCATATTCAAGGAGCATTATCTACTGGCGATTTTACCAATATGCTGTAAAAGAGAAACACCTACCCCTGTACTTGATTTGCATTCTTAAATGTGGTTCTTAACTCCTCAATGACTATTGGCTCAAGAAAAGGGACTGCTACAGTGAAAAGATCGTACATTTGATGTTGGTGTTATATACAGCATCATTATACCAATGTCACATATTGGGAAAATCCATGTTTGTGTTCTATGAAAAGTAAAAAAGTCTCCATGATTTTTATTGCATTATATAAATGACCTATGTACAGAGGTTCTCTCCTGTAATGAACAATTTGAGAAAGATTGAGGAACTCCTACAATGACGTCACAAAGTAGAGGGATATTTCACTTTTTTTCAAAAGTTGTAAATGTGAAATATGGGCCCCACCCTGTTCATAAATGGAACATCCCAATATAAACATTTGTTGTTTTATATTTTTGATAAAGACAAAGGATGAAAGAAGATGTGTAGAAAAATTTACTTTCATAGATGCTTGTCTTAGGTGCCAAAAATTTGTTCAAAAATGGCATAAAACGGCATTTTACAAGTCAGGGAAATACGTGTTAGGGGGCATATTTTAGGGGCCCATATTTCCCAGGAGGGGAGGCATAGCAGATTTTTTATACTGATTATTATGAACACTTATCCAAACTTATTAAATTGCCAAAATATGGTTGAAATTTGCTGACCCCCATCTTCCACCTTTTTCCCATGGCATCAGTATTTCTCCGAAAATCTCTCTTAATTATCAAGGTCACATGATGATGTGTAGTCACAAATAGATCTCTGTATGCTCTAAAAATGAACCAAACTCTGTACACTTTATATAGTATGAAATATTTAAATGTAATCTTATAATGTTGACATTGACATACGTGTTTAATTATCAAGGTCACATGATGATGTGTAGTCACAAATAGATCTCTGTATGCTCTAAAAATGAACCAAACTCTGTACACTTTATATAGTATGAAATATTAAAATGTAATCTTATAATGTTGACATTCACATACGTGTTTAATTATCAAGGTCGCATGATGATGTGTAGGCACTAATGGACACCTGTATGCTCTAAAAATGAACCAAACTCTATTATTAATAGCATAGTGTGACAATATTAAACCATAATTTTATAAAAATTTACAGTTTTGAGTGCTAAGGTGTGCTTGTGAATTGGGCTTAATTTCATTCAATGTACATTAAAATATACTTTCTTATATTTGTTACAAACGCAATGATACAGTAATAATAAAGTTTGTAAAATATTTCAAGACCTATATGATGAATGTATATCACGAATAAAAATGTATGAATAAATCAAAAAGAGATCCATGAATCAGTAAACGTATTTGATACCTACACATTAGAAGTGGGTATATTTATGCACAAATATCATACTGCAGTTACTGTCCGTTTTCCTATACACAATACACAGTGCTCTCACCATTGACGCGTGACCTCTACAAACAGTGTATGTTATAGGTATATGGGCATTGCCTAGTGAACATCACTGTGTGAAAAATAACCGGCCAATATTTTAACTATTCTCCAAACTTCTAGCAAATATATTTCTCTAACATGACCTAAAATTACAGCTAGGTTAGATGTTCAGAAGGGGTCGCACTTTCGTAGAATATGAGTGAGGGCAAAGCATAGCTAGCTCATAGCTAGCCAACTCCCCGTGTTAATTGAATGGAGATTTGACCGAAAATATTGAGCTATATTGGTAACGGACCGTTCCGTTCTGAAGGATGCCACAAAAAAACGGTACAAGCTACATTTAAACTATTCTAAATAGGTTCTAGAAAATATAGTTTTGTAACATGTCCTAAATTTTAGCTAATTTAGATGTTTGGAGAGGGTCGCACTTTTGTGTTTTAGGAAGGATATGTAAACGACAGATAACACCAAAATATGAAGAAATTATTTCCAAACCGTGTTAAGTCAACAATCATTATGTTGCTCATTTTGAAGAATGCTGGTTAACAAAAAGCAGGGCATTGTCTCATTTCGTGAACAAAGGTACACATACCATTGTTTCCTTTCGTTTCCTTTATAATCGGTTACCCAACTGAAGCTATAATACCAGCTTTATTGCGATGTCGCACATGTAAAACAGACACTTGTGCACAACCAGAGAAGATCTGATTTAATCAGTTGAGCTGCTTCAATGAGTGTTATCTTGGTTTAATAGCTTTTAATGGGGTTTAAGTCCTGCAAAGGTCGAGATGAATTCTACTGTAGACATGACTGCATCATGTTGTCTAAAATCAATTAGCAAGATCATTTTTATTAAAATAACTTCTGTATGAACCGCTCTGATATCCATAGCTATCAAGCAGTCAGAATCACACACCCAATCCTATGGAACTCCCTAAACAAAAATGCCAAAGAAGCTAAATCATTGGAAAACTTGGAACAATTTTATGTGTCTTGTGTGTCTCGTTTTGCTTTTCCTTTTTTTCTGTCTTATAAAAGGGGTACTTTTAGTAATCAATGCTGGCCTTATTGGTTTTCCGATTATTCCCTCCATAATTGTTTCGTTTAATATTTATTTAATATAATGTATTTCATAATATAAAATTTAATATTTTAGTGGTATATACAAAATTAGAAGAATTTTTTTTAACTCCAACACTACTTAAATTTGATCGCATTCCGGTAGAGCTTTCACAGTACCAACTGCGTCCTCAGTCGGATGTTATGGCTCTGATTATTTATGGCCTAACAACTTGTAGATGGGTGTAATAACCCACTTGTAGATGGGAGTAATAACCCCCATCAAATAGACTTGGAAAACGTAAATGTGTTGGAAAAAGACCCCAAAGTATTTTCTAGAAGAGTCCTAGAAGCCATCCACGTGAGGAAAAAAGAACCGAACTTGAACAAAGACACTGGGACAATCTTCTTATACCCAAGACACCTTTGACGTGTGACGTCATCCAAGGTATGAGCCATATGTACACTGCATTATGAACAAAGACACTGGGACAATCTTCTTATACCCAAGACACCTTTGACGTGTGACGTCATCTAAGGTATGAGTCATATGTACACTGCATTATTTCATATTAATATTAATACATTAGAAATCGATAGACTTTCATACAATTCTTCGTAGCGCAGCGGTAAATCCGCGGACTTGTAACAGGTTATTGGAGTCATGGGTTCGAATCCTTTTGTTGGCTTTGTTATTATTATTATTTACGAACTAGCATTTCGTAACGGTGGACACAAACAGTGTTAAAAGAAACTGAGATAAATTTTTATCTAAATTTGCTCCACCATGATTCAAAATTTCAAGTTAATTTTCATCGTAGCTCAGCGGTAAAGGCGCTGACCTGTAACCTATAAGCTACTGGAGTCACGGGTTCGAATTTGTTTGATCCTGGCATTTTAATATAAAAGTACGCATGCCTTTCAGAGCTACGCTGGATGTGAAATTAAGATGGCTTCAGTACAGAATTACTCATAACATTTTGCCAACTAATGACTGGCTGTACAAAGTTGGCTTGGTTGACAATGATAAATGTGTTTTTTGTAAAACAGAGAAGGAAACCATGGTACATCTCTTTACTAGTTGTAATATTGTGAATTCTTTCTGGCAAAGTATTCAGACTCATTTTGATTTCATACCTGAGTTTGATGAATTTAGTAAAGTATTTGGTTTACTGGATACACATGTTAATTACTTAGCAGGTATTAATCAAATAATGCTCATTGCTAGAAGATATATTTACAAGTGTAGATGCGAGCAGTCTAAGCTCTCTTTTAATGGTTTCAAAAATATTGTTGTTGATACCTTGAAGCTTGAACATTTTTGTGCACAAAGACAATTGAAGTTGGATTTACATTTTAAAAAGTGGGATCCCTTTCTCAGTTTGTTGTGATGCATTATATCTTGGATATCTTAATAGTTGCCTTTATTGTATTTTATGTATACTGTTAAGGTGGTGCTGCACCCCTGGCCAATTGTGTGCCTATTTTTGCATTTTTCTCCAAATTTGTTGAGAGGAATGCGGGGATGGTCACGGGTTTGTCGGGGGTGTGGTGCCGCCTTAAATCCATAAAAGTGTACTGGAATTATTAATTTCATGACCCTATTTATATATTTATATGCTTGTCTCGGCCTCGGTGGTGAATTTTGAATATTGTATTGTATTATATTACCACTGGAATTTGTCTGTATTGTATATTCTTATTGTATATTCTTTTGTGTGCTTGTATCATTATTGTACTGTTTTTATTTGCAACGCATAAAATGATAAAATAAAAGCCCGATTTCGGGCATGAAATACAAAAAAAAAGTACGCATAGACTGATCCGTGTGAAAATTATATGGTAAAGATATTGAAAAACAAACATGGCTAAATATGTCCCATTCTCTGGTATAAGCGTATGCAAACACTTTGATGTAATTTGGGTAGTTTAATCTTATTGATGCTGATCAGTTTAAAATGTTAATGATCGTAGCCGTTTTGCCTGTTCCATGAAAAAATAATAACGAAAAAAATGATCGCCATGTATAAATGTATAATGACAACTGATCGACCTCGTCATAATATTATAATGATCATTGTAAATAGATACATGAATTGTACTCGATCGGTCAATATTTAGTATGTGCCTGCACGATATGAGCGTACTAGTTTAAGTCCCAGGACTAGAGTAGGGCCCTTTAAATAAGTCACAAACATAAATAATTTTAAATACTTGTGAAAAGTCTCGCACATGGGTGTGGCAACATTGCTTGATATCCGACCCAATCACGTTCTAGAAATATTAGATCCAAGTACGACAAAATGCTTTGTCCCAAGTACGACAAAAACGGCTTTGTCCAGGCATGATGGCTAGATCGCTTAGTGCTACTTCTAAGCGACACTCTATGCTACCTCCTTGAAATAAACGACCTTGCCAAGTCAGTCAAATGCACAAAACACCAACCAAAACTTAAGCAGGCAATCTTGGGTCCCATAGACACTCCCCCGCCCAATCCCCTCCCCCCGCATTTAGCTATTTAAAGTATTGTAACATAATACAAAGACTGATATAGTAAACTTACCAACTTTTTTCCTGCTCTCTCTTGGTTTTGTTCCCGTTATCAGAGTTTTATATTTGTGACGCAACCATAGGATCCCGTTGAAATGTACTCCATACTCCTAAAAAAAGGAATGTCCTTTGTCCGTTTTTTTATCGTTTCATCTCCTCTAGTCTTAGGTTAATCATTATCATTACAGAGTAACTCGAAATAACGTGTTTTTATTTGTTTACTCTGATAATGTAGAATAAATGTATCTTAGTACACCCGAAGGACAAACGCGAGAAAGAAAAAACAGGCAATTGTATCTGTGAAATTGGATGCCAAAACTGCGATCAGCCAAAAAACAAGTATTGAAACTTCACTACATGAATATGGATCGACAGAAAACACGAGGTTAAGCAACATACCCAGACTAGATGTCAAACGAGCAATGTGAAGTATCAGCGTAGCTGATCATGAGCAAAACCTAAATAATGGAAATAAATAAAAGTTTATTAAATCAATAGAAAAACGAATGGGTTGCTAGCATAGACACCGAAATTAATTTAAGACATGCTCCGTTTGCTGCTTTCCTTCTACGGCAGAGTGCCGAATACGCACAATTGCTGTTCGGAGTAAACGGCGTTTGAAAATCTGCATACTATTCCATTGATCCTTCTAAAAATTGAGAACATTCGTGAGCACTCATTTGAAATGTATTATAGAAGTGAATGTACACGAATTATTTACAATACTTGCATGTTCTGAAAACAATCGATATATCGCTCAAAACGCGTTTTAACAGCTATTCGGCTTTATGCTGTATCCAAAATGTCTCTACCACTGCGCAGAGAGAGGTCGAATACGCATTCAACTACGTGTAAACCATAGCACGCATTCTTGATTTGGGACTTTTGTGTAGAAATTACTGGTTGTCCTAAAGCTATATAGACATAACTTGCTATATAAGTTATAAATAGTCATCCCTGTAATATTTAGCAAAAACTCAAGGATTTTATAGCAAAAATAACAATATTGGCCTATATTTTGCGTATGATTTTCCGGGATTTTCCAATTTTACGGGGGCGCACTCACATTATTAAACCACAGCAATATCATGTGGGGAATGTTTGTACTTATTTTGGTATCACTGGGTAGAAGATACCTACAGCTATACGTTGGTATCAAATATATTAGTATAGGACATGTAATATAGAAGATTCGTGGTTTCCCGCTATACAATACTATAGATCAAAAGTATACGATTCGTCTCTCTCCCGAATTCATTTATCGCACTTAGGTATTTTGGTACGATTCAGAAATAAATCCCAGCAAACACAAAACTTTTTACAAAAACAGGATGTATAAATGGAATAAATGGATCAGTCCTATGTCGGCGAAACATCTCGCATGTTTGGAACCAGGATGTCAGAACACAAAGCTGAAGTCAATAAGGCCACTAACAAAAAGTACACTCGCTCTGAACGCACGTTATCAGAAAATCATGATCATGTAGCCCGGGCCAACCACGTTATTAATTGGGATGATTCAAAGATCCTTGGGCGGGAGCACAACAAGAAGTCTAGAGAAGTTCGAGAAGCCATGGAGATAAGAAGAAGGGGGAGCAAGACCTTAAACAGAGAGGAGGGCACATATTTCCTTAGCCACGTATATGATCCGCTTTTAAAGACTCCGAAAGAGTCTAAGCATCACCGGAAACCCATCTCCCGGGAAAGTGGATCAGATGACCATATCAGTCATACCCGATGTGAAGGACGAAATATTGTAGTGAGTAAAAATTCACTTGGTTTTGTCACACAAAAATGTCTCTTGTTTATGATGAACTTATTCAACGATGATTAAGATTGTTATGGATGTTTTGTTTCAAATATGGCAATAGTCCAAGCCTTAGTTTGTTTGGACTACTATATGACTTTCTCCGTCTAGAAAATGCGTCGAAATTGGTATTTATTTCTTTACTGAATAGATAGTAAAATCCTATTCACTTTTTATATTTTTGATTTTTCAGTATTTTATTATGACCTCGAATATGATTGGGTATCGTGTACCTGTAGTGTACATCTGTATTACGATTCAATAGTCCTGTCTACACGGAGAGGTATTTGCTTAAACACTCTGGTGTTCAAGTACAGACTTGGAGAAAACCAACGTGTGGACTGTCTTACGGATCCTGATCCCAAAGCTTGTCCCCAATTTTATCACAAAATATATCCCCTAGAAATTTAGGGGATTTTGTTATTGCTTAAGTGATCCTCAAGTACTACTGCCGTGTGAACAAGTCATTTTGCAATTTTCGAGCACTGTGTATAGCCTATGACCTTGGTCACACCACTCTTCGTCATACATAAATTCCCCCAGCCACATTTCCCTAACATAATATGAAATTTAAAAAAAAAAAAGGAAATTTAGTTCGGCAGAGGTGGGGCTCGAACCCATGCTGCACTGCGCCGCTATCATGTATACAGAGAATCGACATATCGCCAGAGCCTTAGACCGCTCGGCCATATGACTTGTTGGTGTCATCGTGAAAATTTAAACATATAATCGCAACTTCATTACTTCCACATATCACGTGACAATCAAAGACAGAAAACGTACCATATTTTGGAATTTTTAAACATTTATGTGTATTATAATAGAGCTACTATTATTAATATTGTTGAATTCTCAAGCGCATACAGACAATTAATACGAGGGGCCTATGATACATACACAATACATAACTCGATTTTGATTTTGATTCAGTTCGGCCACGTGTTCTGAAGGACATCGCGTCGGTTGCGAGATATGGAGCCCAGTCAGCCTACCATTTTTCTTGTTGACGGTCTGAATTTTTGCAATTTACAGGAAAAGTCCACGTAGGTCCCCAAAGTTTTCTTTCAGATATTAAAAGATTAGATTCCCATAAAGACGAAACAGTAATCTTTAGTCGGGACCTACGTAAAATTTACATACAATTTTCACCATCAATTCAGTGTTAATTTTGACTAAATTCAGAAAATATTTTGGCGTATATAAAATTGAAATAAAATTTTAGCAGCATTCTAGAAACACTTGGCCTATGGGAGTCACTGCTGTAGACCTTGGTACGATGGAATGCGTGCATTTTTAAAGAGTTTAATTCAGTGTGCCACAAGAAAGGTCACTATTAGCTTCACAATTCTCGAGTATCCTGATGCTCGAGGAATCTATCCCCGTCTGAACAAGGCTAATGGTACATTTCCTGTTTACATTAAAGCATGACATCGACAAAATAGAGGTTTATAATTGAAAGATTCTTGTGAACAAATCCAATATTTTGGATTGATGTTACGTACCTCAATGACAGTTTCGTGCTAAGACTTAGAACTTTCTCAAATTGACTGACCAATTCCTGCACCTTGACGGATGCTTCCGCTTGGAGCTGACGTTGGTGGCGCTGTTAGGAGTTGGTCGTAGATATGCGGTAGAAAGTAGTTCCCCTCGTCTCTGTTGAGTGTTTTGGCCTTCCTCTTTCTTATCCAGATGGCTTCCTTTATATGTCTTCTCTTTCTGTTTTGTTCCCTGTCTCTGATTTGGGATTCTTCTCATCCAAATACATGATTGCCCTCTGCGACATGATCTGTTATTGCGGACTTGTTGTCCACCCCTGTAATGGATGCCTGTGTTTGAGATCTGGTATATGCTTTCTTTGAAGCTTTTTCTGCTTCGATTTTATGTTCTTTGAGCCTAGTTCCAAAAAGTCTAGCGGTTTCTCCAATGTATGTTTTGTCGCAGTTAAGGCATGGAATCTCATATACGCAGTCAGATGTTTGTGTGACGTCCCGCTTGTCTTTGGGGTGCACTAAAATATTTCTCAGCATTTGGTGAGGTTTGAAGGCGGTGTTAATGCCGTGCTTTTTAAATGGACCCGCCTCACGCGCTGGGAGAGTGATTTGTTCACAAGAATTTGCGGAAAATAGAGGTTCCACATTGCTGGCAATAAATATCAAACAGTCATAATTGGCGGTCATTTCAAATCATCCCCAAGTCAACGAGGTTTAAGAAGGTTCTCTCATTGTTAATTGTTGGTTATGCATACCTATACAAAATACAATGCCTGGTAACCCACCACTTGAAAAGGATTTAGCAAAAGCAAACAAAGACCAGAGCTATTAAAAGTTCTATAGCCATCTAAGGTAGAAGCTTATCATCCACTTCAATAATAGGATTATTGATTGGTGTTGTGACTATCAAAATAAGACAGATGTCGCGCCAGCTTAAGTGACCGATGAATACGACCTTCGTACACATTTTACACCATAACTCAGAATACAATTTAGGGAATTTACGGCTCGTTTGTGCTGCCGGGTCACAAATACGAATTTTAATAAAAATATTTCAAAATTTCAAAAATTCAACTAGTTCGTATTGATACGAAATATATATAAATTACGAAATAGATAGTAAGGTGCAACGTGTTTTATGTCATTCTAAACTCTGCGCACGAAATAAATTCAAATATGATTGCTCTTGGTGAGTTACTTCACGATTTAGGGTTCGGATATAAAATACACTAATTTAATATAATAGTAGACACGTTAATGTTCTTCCACACCACACCGCCAACGGAATACGAAACATTGCTATTAACATTGAATTTTGTACTTCATAATACAGATATCATCTAAAATAACTCTTTTTGCCACGAATTAATATTTTAGAGTAATGTTTATGATATGACACATAATCTAACTTATAAATATAGTATAACATTTTGTACTTTTCTTAATGTATATACAAATATCAAGTGATACATATACATGCACCTTAATCACTGAAGATAACTAGACACAAACTTAACAAGAACATTTTAATATCACCTGCTCTAAAAAGTACAGTCAAAAGACAGATATATTTCAAAACATCTTTTTCTAACTACCCATTGTAATCAGGTCGTGGACTTGAGTCAATCTGGGACCGAAATCGTGTGTGAATAATTATGAATGTTAAGACGAATTTACCATTCAATTGATTCAGGAAGTATAAGTATGACTTGCTTTAATTTGTATAGATTTAACATCGATTACATGATTAAATGCCCAATATTCTTCCGCACGACCACTACATAACCACTCTCTCCTATCTACAGAATTCTCAATATTACTACTAACATGGGATTTTTTACTTCAAAGTACAAATATCATCTAAGATAACTTATTTAAGTCACCCTTTGCACGGATCCGCCATCTTGCTACCAAAACGGATTCTTCTTAAAACGCACACACAAAAGGTGCTTTCCGCGCATTTTTAGCAACGCGCTGGAAGGCTTTTTGAGATGGCCTTGTAAGGGGTTAATAACACAAGACATAAACTACGCAAAAAAAAGTTTCTTTATGGTTAGGAAATTTACCCAATATTAAAATCTAGCGACCGATTTTGTACGTTTGCTAAATAATCGCATGCAGGAGATTGTCCTGCGTATTTTGACACCTCAATCACTACCCTACGACACTCCTGAGAAAAGATATGAATGTTTAAGTAACACGAGCTCAAAAAATGAAAATTGCAAAGAAGCCCATTCAATGGTTTTAGAGCTGATTTACTGATCCAAGACGGTTTCATTATTCCCGCCTGTTCAATTTTAATGTATAGCATTTTAATTGAAGCATGTTGGATAATCCTTTGCTTATTGTACAGATGAATGATCAAAGACAAAGGTGACTGGGTACTAAGAAATTTACGTTTTGAGAGATGGATTTGGAAAAGGGATTCAAAACAGGTCATGATTACAGCTGCATTCCTGGAAGCAGAAGGAATTGAGACACTTGAGTGGCCCTCCAGAAGCCCTGATCTTAACCCCTTGGAGAACCTTTGCAGCACAAGAGACGAATCAACAAGAAGATAAAGGCAGATACAACTCTGGTGGATTGCGTCGCATCGTTTATCAACGAGTGGAACGGGGTTGAGCATGGTAACATTCGAAGACTCATTAGGAGCATGAGACGCCGCGTTGCTGCTGTAAGGGAAGCCAACGGTGGACACACAAAGTATTGGAAGACTGGTAAAGAAAGACATTAATCTCAAGTGAAGTTGGAAGCGGCAGTATGATGCCTGAAATGTGCTCAGCAATTAAACAAAAAATGTTATCTGCATGTTTGTTGTTTTTTGTGTTCTTTTATGCTGAAAACTTGAATAGGCCGTTTTGCAATTTTCATTTTTCGACCTCGTGTTACTTAAACATTCATATCTTTTCTCAGGAGTGTCGTAGAGTAGTGATTGATGTGTTAAAATGCGCAGGACAATCACCCGTATGCGATTATTTAGCAAACGTACAAAATTAATCGCCCGATTTTAATAGTGGGTAAATTTCCTAACCATAAAGAAACTTTTTTGGCGTAGTGTACATAATGCGACAAATATCTTACAGAATAATGGCATTATGATAGTATTATGATAATATCATAGTACACTTTACATATCTTTTTAACATAAACTGATATACCTCAATCATAGATCATTGAATGAAAATGAAATTAGCACATGCAATTTTGTCACGCCACATACATCGGAGAGTCGGGCAGGAAGCTAGAAAAGCGACTTGCGGAACATAAGTCGAAAGCGGCTGGCTCTAAATCGGCTGTACAAGAACATGTAAAAGCGAGCAAGAACACCCACCAAATAGACTGGGACAACGTAAAAGTACTGGAGAAAGAAACAAAAGAATTTCCCAGGAGGGTCCTGGAAGCTATCCAGATCAAGCAGCAGGGACCTCCATTGAACCGAGACACAGGATTGGAACTAGATCCTGTGTGGGACAACCTGATCAAACCCAGCGGCACCAGAGGCAGGAATCTTCCGACTTCGGTGACGTCATCAAGTGTGATGTCACCTGATCAGGTTGGTCCTTAGCCGTTTCCAAGAAAACATCAGAGCTAACAACATCGGCTGATGACGAGGACGTTCCTCGAAAGCGCTCCTAGTAAGCGAAATAAGCAAGTAGTGTTGAAGTCTAAATTAATAATTTTAATAGTGTTCATGATTTTAACGAAACAGGTTAGATTTGTCATATATATATATAGTTACATGCGTTTCTCCAACTCGACATTGATTTCACCTATACTATTTATTGGCTGATTGCAAGAGACGGTCTCTAATTGACTACTTTGAGTATTATGTGTCTGCCGTTGTTCTGTTTCCTGCCGATTTCTAGCCGGCTCGAGGTTTGCCTGTTTATGTCGATTACGAATAACATCCACGATAGTGTAAAGGTATGGATTAATTGCTGAATTTATGGGTAGAATAACTGTTACGGTCCACGCGAATACAGAAGGAGGTAGGATCAGCACACCAACTTGTACCAAAATCCCGAGTACAATAATCGGCGCCCAGCAAAAGAAGTCTGTTAGAACAATAGCTGCAACTTTGACATTGATTCTCATATTTTTTTCTTTGACACTTTTGTTCAGTCCGACGCGTTTCGATGACTTGTAAACCGATCTAACAATTTCTAAATAGCACAAAAATATGACAAAGTAACAGATGCCATTAAAACCGAGAAACAATGCTGTTGAATAGTATAAACCGGGTACGTGACCGAGAGATTTGGATTTTACCATATACTTCAAATACTCGTAATACCCGTCATCCGAAAAAAGCAATTCCTCTGAAGTGTTCTTATGGAACAACTCGGGTTGAGCCAGAGGAAAGCCAATGCACACGTGAGAGATATCATAAAATTTATAACTTGCTTCAGCTAAAACAGACGGTATAGTCGCTAATGACAGAGACACCAGCCACAATAATATAACTATTACAGCAGATCCTTTTTTTGTCAACGTGCGACGAGAAAAGGGGAATCGAATGTTAATGAATCTGTCAATGCTTATCATTGTCACAAAGAACACAGAAGCTTCGCTCGATAGAATAGACATTGCACCAGCAATTCTGCAGATCATACCAGATCTCCACTTCTCAGCTTGCATCGGAAAATATTCACCAAAGTAAATATCAGCAGATGCAATGATAAGCATATAGATGCCCATGAGTAAATCAGACATTGCAAGATTGTTCATCAGAAAGGTTTGAACTTTGTTCTTCATATATTTTGATTTCGAACGGGTCAAAACGAACAGGTTTCCACCGATAGCATTCAAACCTATAATCCACATGATGACCAACAACACCTTATCTGACATTAACCTATCGCATGTCAAATACGGGGATCTCACATCTAAAGCACTACAATTAGGCCTATTATCACTTGGTACATAACATTCACAGATTTCTGTTTGGCTTACAACTATTTCAACTTGCTTTGGCAAGCTAATAAATGCATGCATATCTATCATAGTTAATTCGTTTTCTCGTAAACCGATAAGAACTAGCTGGTTCAGGTTCTTGATATTCGGAATGTTTGTTAGCTGGTTTCCAGACAGTTCTAGAAAACGAAGGTTTATCGTATCTTTAAAGATGTGTAGATCTAATACATAAATTTGATTAAAGTCCAAATACAAGATTTGCAAGTTTTTCAATCCTTCAAATATTCTACGATTCAACTGTGTAAAATAGTTGTAACCTAAGTTAAGAAATATCAACTTTCCCATTTTCCAAAATAAATCGTAACTTAAATTAGCTAACTTATTAATGTTAACCTCTAGTACCTGTAAATCAGACAGAGCACAAAACAATTGCCTTGTCAGATGCTGCAACATGTTATCATACATAAATAGATGAGTTAGCTTACTGGTTTCCTTCAAAAAATTTGGATTTAATGAGGTAAGCTGGTTCCTATCCAGAGCAAGGACATTCAGCTCACTGATTCCTTTCAATAAACTCGCATCTAATGAAGTAAGCTGGTTGTTGCCTAGGTTCAGATGAGTCAGTTCACTGGTTACCGTCAATAAATTCGCATCTAATGAAGTAAGCTGGTTGCTTTCCAGATCCAGGTAAGTCAGTTCACTGGTTTCCTTCAACATATTCGCATCTAATGAAGTAAGCTGGTTGTTACCCAGGTCCAGGTGTGTCAGCTTACTGGTTTCCTTCAAAAACTTCGCATCTAATGAAGTAAGCTGGTTGTTATACAGGTTCAGGTGAGTCAGTTTACTGGTTTCCTTCAACATATTCACATCTAATGAGGTAAGCTGGTTGTTAGCCAAGTCCAGGTGTGTCAGCTCACTGGTTTCCTTCAAAAACTTCGCATCTAATGAAGTAAGCTGGTTGTTATACAGGTTCAGGTGAGTCAGTTTACTGGTTTC
The DNA here is from genome assembly GCF_039555335.1 of Amphiura filiformis. Classification (NCBI taxonomy): domain Eukaryota; kingdom Metazoa; phylum Echinodermata; class Ophiuroidea; order Amphilepidida; family Amphiuridae; genus Amphiura; species Amphiura filiformis. The sequence continues at coordinate 1,076,714 of NW_027305497.1, forward strand.
CTTCAACATATTCACATCTAATACAGTAAGCTGGTTGTCACCCAGATACAGGTGAGTCAGCTCACTGGTTTCTTTCAACAAATTCGCATCTAATGAAATTATCTGGTTTTCATCAAGATCCAATATTTGAAGGTTTGCCAAACTGCTGAACAAGCCATTTGGCAGAATTATCAAGTTGTTGGACCAAAGGACTAGTATACGTAGTCTAGCTAAATCCTCAAACACGTGGGCGTTAAGCGTGTTAATCTGATTATTCCTCAGGTTCAGTTCTTCGAGGGATATCAAACCTGTAAACGCTTTGGAATGTACTCTAGATAATCTGTTAAATGCTATGTGAAGCGCTTGTAAACGATTCAGATTGATAAAAGCATTCTCAGTTATCTCTGCTATGTTCTGCCATGAGAGATCTAACGTAATAACATAATTGGGATAGATTATCAGAGATATGTGGCTTGATTGGAGAGTGTCATCATGGCACTTGAAATCTACATATCCTTTCCCGAGTATGGCATTGCAGCTGGTTGAAAACTGCTCAAATGAACAAATTTGATCATCTGATAGGCGACAGGAAATAAAATTATTAAATTCAGTCGTAGGACAATGGTTTATCTCAATTACTTCCGAAACTGGTTGTGTTTGTTCATCATGTGAATTTTCTTGACACTTAGAAAGAGACAGACTTGATGATGTATCGATAAAGATGATACTAATGTTACCTTGCAGAAATACCTGGAACTTTGCGTGCGAGAACGTAATGAAGCAAGGTTCATATGCTTCAATAACTACATACCTATTTTGACAATTCAGCAGATCATCTTGTTTATCTACGTACAGATATGCACCAGTAGACATTGGTATGGGTATTTGTATCATAGTGTCGGACCCGGAAGATGTTAATTGAACACCGCAAGATTCGCCACCAGAGTTACCGGTCAGAGCGGACGAGTTATGATACCCATCGTTGCCGTCTATTATTGTGAGAATGCATGGATCTGAGCTGTTCTGAGTTGTATTAACATTCCAAAGAGGAACAACTTCTAATTCTGCGTTTGCATTCAATTCCTGGTTACGTGAGATGTGTAACAAGACTAAAACAATGACAGCAAGCTTATGATGATTGCGTTCCATATTTTCTATATATCTTGGCCTGTCACTTTTAAGAATATTAATGTAATGAGTAGAAACTACAATAATCTATTTTCCTAATAAGGTGGCTTATTGTTATAATTTTACAGCCGACAAATAATATATTCGCTTACGACTGATTGCTCAGAATGTTTTTTTACTATTAGTGCAAATCTGTATCGGCTAAGAAAAATAATAATAACTCGACGTTTGACCTCATTTGTCGGAATGTGAGTTTTTGTATGATACATATACAAAAGTCATTCAATGAATATACACACATACTGGAGTTTAACACCTTTATACTGACAGATGAGGAAGTCGTAGATCAGAGTGACTTCTCGTCCTATTAAAATGTTGGTCCACGCCAAAAGACGGGGTTAATTTCGTTAAAGTTCATAAGTCACTAAGTTCATAAATCTGTTAAACATTGCAGGACTATAAAGATAAAACAAATTCACTCTTGTACAAGCTGCTCGAGTTGAATACAGGTGGAGTCAAAATGATTAAACAATTATCCGTATTTGAATTGCCAATTCTCTCGCTGCCAGTTCCGATCAGGATGACACCTTTATTGTTCATACACACTGTCTTGGACGTCATGGGCGAACAGCATCTGAGATTGAATGAATATGAAATTAAACATTTTAAAACACGACTAAAGTGGTTTTTATTAAACTAGGACGTAGTATATTTCCATTCAATCGAAGAATTGATTTTAATTTAAAGAATTTCTTGGTAATATTAAAATGATTTCAAAGCAAATGTAAACCATTTGAGGGGTGTTTTTGATTGTCACGAATTTAGAGTACTAGATTTAATAATTTAAAAAAATGAAATCTGATAATGTTAACATTGATATACATGTAGATGCGTGTTTAATGATCAAGGTCACACGATGATAATGTACGCACTAATGGATTCCTGTTTGCTCTAAAAGGAACGGAACTCAATTATTGACTGACAATATTAAAATGTAATCTTATAAAGTTTATAGCTCTGAGTTTTGATGTACTTTTGAATCGGACTTAATTTCATTTAATGCACATTACAATACATTTTATTTTATTTTATTTCTTACAAATGCAATGATGCAGTACATGTTACCCTCGAACAACATGTTAAATTCTGTCTTACATGTGGTAAAATGTATCACATACAGTGCAATCTGTGAGTGGATCAGGTGGATTTTATTTGCAAGCTTTGTCATGTTTACGGTATCGTGTTAATGATAATTTCTTACTGTTAAAAGTTCTTTGTTAAATTGATTACTAATATACAAATTAATCATAGTTTTATTATGTTTAACACACGATTATTTACGTTGTTGGTGGTCTTAATCTTGAGCCTCATAACTGCTCAATTGTTGGCACACAGTGACATCGCCCCGATACCTTCATGGTAGAAATCGCCATGGTAGGTTGAATCCACAGCCACCCATGCCTGTTTTATTCGGACCTTATGAGATGCATAATTAGCGAAGTGACCTGACTAAGGCTACTGACAATAGACGGGGTAATTGATTTCTCGCTGTGTGAGCAAGCTTGTATACGACATTGCGGTCAATGGTTATGGTCTCCACTTGAGTGAGTGCCGCTATAGCCTGCTGCGCGCTGTAGTCCATACAGGACCAACGCAATATAAAATTAGAAAGGTTTGGTCAAATTGTGAGTTCAAAGCGCACGGCCAATTTTCAAAGCGCACGCTAACGACTATCATATCTGTTCAACACGTATTTTCGAGTGTATGAGACCACATCTGGTTTCTTGAGAAAAATTCATTTACGGGAGATATTCATCATTTTCTAACCCAGTGATCCGAAGATTTTCGTCTGATATCAAAATCGTGCATAGCAATTCACGTGTATCGATCCCGTGTATTCATTTTAATGTCTCTGCTGCACCAAATAATTATTAGCCAGGCGATGTCGGTGTGTGGCATAAAAGTATACGTATTTGAAATGACAAAGACTAGATATAACTATTTAGGACCCGATTTATTATTTTTTAGAATTATGATCAACTTATTTGAAATTTGGGTGAAAATCAGGATTTTTGGTGATTTTTTTTGTTTGTTTTTTGAAAATTGAGCATTTTTGGTGCTCAAACTTTGTTAAAATTCAAAAGAATAAAACAACGATTTAGTAGTTATGAGGCCAAATATTTCCATAATTCCAGGATTACATTGTTAGTTTTAAAAGTATATAACTAAGATAATGTATATAATTAATTATGTTAATTTGGTTAAAATATCAATAATAATAGATAAATAAATTATTTGTTTATTCAATAAGTTATGTCATGTGGGTGACAGCGATTTTGAAAAGATTTAAGTGCCTCACTCCGTCCCACCCCAGGCTCACACGAAGGGTCCCTGGCGTCAGTCTCTTAACCTTTCAACTTCTTAATATTAAAGTTTCCAGCTCCTGTTTATTATCAATTTCAAATCATCTGCATAATTGATGTTAGACCAATAAATAGATAATTAAATTAGTTATTAGTTATTTACTTTAACAAATCATTAATAACATAATATGTGGCCATACACTACGAATGAGCCGTAAAGTCGGCAAATGGTATTCTGATTTACAGTGTAAAATGTGTGTGAAGGTCGTATTCATAGGTACCTCAATTTGGTGCCATATGTTTCTCATTTGATAGCGCGAGTTTACACCGTTTAAACCAATCAATAATCCTATTACTGAAGAGGATAATAGTATTCTGCCTATTTCTATAGAATCCTTAAATTCTTTGTTTGCTTTGGCTAAATCCTGTTCAAGCATTCAAAGCATTGTATTTTGTCTAGGTATGTATAACCAACAATTAACAATCAGAGGACATTCCTGAACCTCGTTGACTTGGGGATGATTTGAAATGACCGCCAATTATGACTGTTTGATATTAACAGCAATGTGGAAAAAGAGACACACGTAGAACCGAAAAAGGTACCATTTTGTCGAAGGAGCAGAGTTCACGAAATCATAACCCCGCTTCTGGATATCGTTTGAAGTCAAATGATATACCATTTTAAAGATTATGATATATATTTTCTAAACACGAAATAAAACAAAATTGACCCGGCCGACTTTACGGCTGATTCGTAGTGTACGGTCACATATAATAATTGATTTAGTAAACTTACCAACTTTTGTTTTTCCTGTTCGTCTTCTGGTTTTTCCCCCGTTACATTTGTGCCACAACCATACTGACAGTATGGATCCTGTTGAAATGCACTCTATACTCCTCAGAAAAGAATTTCTCTTTTCGTTTCTTTTGTCGTTTTCACCTCCTTCGTGGGTTAATTTTTATTTACAGAGTAACTCGAAAAAACGTGTTTTTATTTGTTTACTCTCTGATAATGTGGAATAAATGAGCAACATCCATGGTGAGATGATAAGCCACGTATTAGAACTTCACTACATAAATATGGATCGACAGAAAACACGAGGTTAAGCAACATACCCAGACTACATGTCTAACGAGCAATGTGAAGTATCAGCGTAGCTGATCATGAGCAAAACCTAATGTATAATATGATATGCAAAAAGTATATTGAATCATTAGAAAAACGAATGGGTTGCTGGCATACACATAAATTTATTTAAGACATGCTCCGTTTGCTGGTTTTCTGCTGCAACTATATACATAGATAATTTTATGTTAAGCTACTACTGTTAATGTGAAGTGGAAAACAAGAATTCACTACTAAACCTTAATTTAAACCTACCTACATGTACTTAAAATATAGAATTACTTCATTACTTCATCTAAACAAGTTTTTTTTCAGCATAAACACTCAGAACGCTAGTCAGTCGATGGCTATTATGACCCACACGATGTGCCTTAGGTGGGGTCAAACTTTCTTTAGCGAACTATAAAAACGCTGAAAAGTTATTTAAAAAAAGTCATGGGCGAAGTTGAGTACTACAAAATCAAAAATCTTGCACTTAAAGACACAATTTCAAGCCTAATTCTAACACCAGGATTTAAAAAAAACACGTATATCCAAGCACCATGTTTTTATCCGACATTACTGAAAAAATAAAAATCATTGTTTTTTATTTGACCGAGAAAATTAATTTCTCTGAATTTTGCTGATTTCAACATAAGCGTTCTGAATGTAAAAAAGGACATTTAATATTATGTCCATGATTTCCGTCTGCTTGCTTAATGTCATACTTGAAAGGTTTCAACTCCAATGACTCGACACGACATTGTGTGACTTGTGACTCGACTCTCTAATGACTGCACTAAGCGTCTATACCTTTTGTTACGATCTAGAAATGCCGAAGGCTAAAAATACGTTTTACCCAAGTTCATAAACATATGTAAAAAGTATCACTAACAGTTTAAGAGTGCTCGATACCCAGATGGGTAGAGCTTTAATACAAATTGATATGGTTTACACACCGAGTGCCACAACACTGTGTTTCATGCCCTGCAATCTTCAGGTGACTGAGCACAAATTTAAAACTACTTCTTTTTAACACGGCTTGCTGGCCTGTTGCCATGCATACATTTACTAATTAACTCACTTCTTCTATTTAACAGATCCTTTCCTTTGATACGTTTTTCACACAAAATTGTAAACTTCTCCTCCAAACACAAATTGCAAATCCCTGACTTTCTCTTGAAGGTATTTGATTTCTTAACGATTTCCCAATTGATTGTATAATCTAATTTTTACCCAAGTTCTATATATTATCTAAAACATACACCGTGAGCATTTATGTTTCAAATTCATACACTCAGATCACAGTGGACTCAGATAGCGTTTTAAAGTTAACACATTCAGTACGGTGTGTCACGGTGTGTCACTCATTACCAGCGCCGTGTGTAATTATTATGGCGGGGGCGAAATTTCAAAGTTGATCACCTTGCACTTTTCGGGTCTAGTTTGGACAGTTTAATATAAAAAAAGGTGGTCCCTTCCTTGTTTGTTTCCTATAATTCGGTCCTTTTGAATGTTTTACCCTGTTTTACCGTTAAAAGTAGTTTTGGAGACAAAGACCCCCTACTGGCCTGCTCAATATACATTCATCAAATTCAGTACTTGAATGCATACTTTTATTTAATCATTGAGTTTACACTACAATTAATGCATCGCATTTAGCTTCTGGTATTATGTAAACTGTACTTTGCTTAAATAATGTATAATATACAAGATAAATACATAAGTAAGTAACAATCACTACATGAATAGCTTTAATTGTATTTGATTCATATAAAGCGTTTCGATGTATTGGTAGCTATCCGGATAACTACCATGACTACACTACTGTTAATTGGGGAGCAAATGTGTGATTATATTTTCGGATACCTTGCCCAAGATAAACCAAATGATCTCAGGGTTGCTTTTAGTCAATTCAAGGTAGTCGAGGTGTGAAGTTGCGTACTAATGTTTTTTAAGTAACAACCAGCCATACCCTGTCTGTTCAATTAGCTTAGATTATTGTTGGGTTTTTTAAAGATATTTGAAAAAATCAAAAATTGTTGCCAATGTCATCAAAAAAGGTGTTAGCACAGCAAACTCAATTTCTTTTCAATTTGCCTCATTTTAGGCAGTTATTTGGGTCCACCAAAAGGGTTCGCGACCTTTTCACAAATCGAGTAGGACGGTCAACTTAGGGCATAGTAGTAAGGGTGGTCTTTTGGGACGTTCACTTCCTGTTCGGGTCAAGGGTCAAATGTCACTTCTGGTTCGGTTTAACTGACCTTTGACCCGAACCGGAAGTGAGATTTGACCTTTGACCCGAACCGGAAGTGAACGTCCCAAAGACCACCCTTACTACTGGACATAGACTCTATCGAATTTAACCAAACAATCTGTCCACCAAGAAACCTCCACGGTGTAATTCGCATGATTAAGTTTAAAAAACAGGTGATAGGTATGAATGGGTGTGCAATCGAACTAGAACTAGAACGCTTAGAACTGTCATGGCTGCCATTTCAATTGTTATACCGTTCCGGTTATTGGAATGGGTGTATAGGTGACGATGGTTCACTGTTTTTTGTTGCATGAAATTAGATGAAGCTCCGTGAGGTGTGCGCAATTACGTTTTATGCGTACCATTAGTATTTTTCCCCAAATATTTGGGGGAAAATGATATTAAAATAATGGATATCGTTCTAATTTCAACTGATTTCAGCGATACAATGTAAATTGAGTTTTGTTTAATACCATCATTCCTTCCCATGAATATCTGCATTCGCTTGAAACTTTCTGTTACAGTGACTTTACAAGGCATTGTTTTAAATAATATTTTCTTGTACAAAAGTTCTTTTGTTTTAAATAATATTTTCTTGTACAAAAGTTATTTTGCTTCCAAAAATCCTTCTCTCATAGTTTGTATTCAACAAACAAACAAAATAACACATTGAAAATAGATATGTAGTTTTATAATAGGCCTAATAAATAAGAAAGAAAGAAATTCGAGTAGAACTTGTGGAACGAAAGTTGTAACTCTGAGTTTCACGCTAATGCGATCATCAGACAATAAGTAAATAAATAAATAAATAAATAAATGAATAAATAAATAAATAAATAAATAAATAAATAAATAAATAAATAAATAAATAAATAAATAAATAAATAAATAAATAAATAAATGAATAAATAAATAAATAAATAAATAAATAAATAAATAAATAATGGGTTTTCAACACGAATTACTGGCAAATATAGCTATGCGGATGATCGAATAAATACTATCTCAGCGTATCTAATTATTATGACATTCGTCCCTATTTGCACTAAATGATTTGATGCAAAAAGTTTATGGTACCCGACGTTCTATCGCGGGAAAAGACCAAAATTGAATAGATTGATTCAAATTGAACTTTGGAATTTGAAAAGTCTGAATCACATTGGGTCTAAAGCTGTGCTAAAACTTTTCTTCTTTTTTTCAAATATCTTAAAAATACAATAATCTAAGCTAATTGAATAGACAGTAGCACATACAATACGCACTATTTAATCAAGTTGATATAAAGAGTCGGATATCAAGAGTGATAAAATTTTATTGAAGAGACAAATGCTGAAGTACAAATAAAGGTGCACAAATATCAATAATACAAGTGACATAAACGTTAAACTTAACTAAACTATTATTACACAACTACCACTGAATACCTTATATGGAATATTAATATTACAAAACACCAGTCATATATACAATCACTTGATTCTGAATAATTCAATTACGTTTAAGATTAAAATTCAAAATTCAACCATCAACCAGTACACTCTCTTGCAGTAGTCTTAACCGATTTATCTAGGTTACTAGTAGAATACAATCTCACATGATTTTACAATCAAATTTAATTTTGACTCCATTCTGAAGTACATTCTGAAGTACATTAATATTAATAATAATCAGACTGTACAAGGGGTATTCAACACACATGGGTTCCAATCCATTTTATGTCGCGAACCCTCTCTGGGTACCACCGATAGAGTATGTGGTAAAAGGAATGGTGTGTGGAAAACAGTGAGAGTTTTGTCACTTTCAACTTTTTAAATGCAGGAAATAAATTCCAAATATGCTTGCGCTAAGTGAATTACTTTTGTTACATCTTTACCGTATTTTACATAACATAATTATCAATTCGGATAGAAAATCAAACACACCAATTTCATTGGGAGTAGACACGTAAATGTACTTAGGCGAGGCGTCCAAACAAATCCCTTATGCGTTAGGGACACCCCTTGACAAATCCCTAAAGAGAGGTCCAAGGTTCACATTGGGCTCGAATGATAAGATATACTAAATCGCCACTTGGTATTGTTATCAATTGGCTGCAAACCCAGATCTCGTCGAGTAGTACTATAATTGATCATCCACTTGGTCAAGTCCGCAAATTTGTTAAGAATTTGTATCAAATCGTAGTACAAAAACTTCTTTTTAAACCCCTAAGATTCCTTTCCATGTCTCTAACGCTTAAGGGATTTGACTTCGGGATACCTTTACGCATTAGGCTTTTGTTTGGACGCTTCCACAGCATATCACCGACGGAAGTCGCAACATTTATATCACAACATTAAGTTATGTGCTTCATAGTTCAGATATGATCTAAATCAACTTTTTTCTATTTTAATTAATAATTTGGCGTATCATGCCAAACTAAATTTTTACGTCATGACACATAATATAATCGTATAATGATATTAACTATGTAATGATTTCTTGTATCTTGTACTTTTCTTTAAGATTTATATGAAGTGATATACATGCACCTTAATCATTACCAATAATAACTGAAGTGAGTTTAAAGACACTGTTAACGTTGTAACCTGTTCAATCAAAAGCCAGACATATTTCACAACACCTTTCCTGACCGAAAGGATGTGTGAATATGAATGTTAGTTACCACAGACTCTCTTCTACATACTACTCATTATTACTACTAACATGGAATTCGGTACTTCATAGCACAAAATATCATCTACGATAGCTTATTTAATACCAAAGAGTTCTATAATTAACCCATCTTGCTACCAAAACTCTTCCTAATTAGAACGCATGCACAAAAGGTGCCTTTTTGTTTTTCACGCATCCCTTTCCACTTCTAATGTTCTCTCCCCTTTGTTTCTCTTTCTCCCTCCCTTTACCCCCACACAAACTGAAATGAAAACCAAACCTGCTTTCTACAAGTTTCAAGTTTCTAACAAAGGGTACAGACAAAGGTGTAGGTAATGACGTCAGTCAAGAGCTTAGACAGGATAATAGGAAACCACGTGGTCAATACCAATACTTATTATTTGAAACGACCGAGTGTATTCAGTTACATGCGTGTCTCCATCTCGACATTGCTGTCCTCTTTACTATGTATTGGCTGATTGGAAAAGACGGTCTGTAATTGACTACCTTGAGTATTATGTGTCTGCCTTTGCGCTGTTTCCTTCCGATTTCTAGCCGGCTCGAGGTTTGCCTGTTTACGTCGATTACGAATAATATCCACGATGGTATAAAGATATGGATTAATTGCTGAATTTATGGGCAGAATAACTGTCACAGTCCAAGCGAATACAGAAGGAGGTAACATCAGTACACCACCTTGCACCAAAATTCCGAGTACAATAATCGGCGCCCAACAAAAGAAATCTGTTAGAACTATAGCTGCAACTTTGACATTCATTCTGACATTCTTTTCTTTGACACCTTTATTCAGTCCAACGCCTTTCGATGACGTGTAAACCAATCTAACAATTTCTATATAGCACAGCAATATGACAAAATAGCAGATGCCATTAAAACCGAGAAACAATGCTGTTGAATAATATAAACCGGGTACGTGACCGAGAGATTTGGATTCGACCACATACTTCCAATATCCGTAAGTCGCCACGTCATTCGAAAAAACCCATTCCACTGAAGTTATCTTATTGAACAACTCGGGTTGAGCCAGAGGAAAGCCAATGCACACGTGAGATATATCATAAAATTTATAACTTGTTTCAGCTAAAACAGACGGTATAGTTGCTAATGACACAGAGACCAACCATAATAATGTAACTATTACAACAGATGCCTTTTTTGTCAACTTACGACGAGAAAACGGGAATCGAATGTTAATGAATCTGTCAATACTTATCATTGTCACAAAGAGCACAGAAGCTTCGCTCGATAGAATAGACATTGCACCAGCAATTCTGCAGGTGATGCCAGATCTCCAGTTTTCAGCTTGCATCGGAAAATATTCACCAAAGTAAATATCAGCAGATGCAATGATGAGCATATAGATGCCCATGAGTAAATCAGACATTGCAAGATTGTTCATCAGATATGTTTGAACTTGATTCTTTTCGTGTTTTGATTTTGAACGGATCAAAACAAACAGGTTCCCACCCAAAGCATTCAAACCTATAAGCCACATCATAGCCAACAACACCTTATCTGACATTAACCTATCGCATGTCAAGTACGGGGATCTCACATCTAGAGCACTACAATTAGGCCTAATATCACTCGGTACATAACATTCACAGATTTCTGTTTGGCTTACAATTATTTCAGCCTGCTTTGGCAAGCTGGTAAATGTACTATGCTTATCGATCATTGTTAATTTGTTTTCTCGTAAACCGATAAAGACAAGCTGGGTCAGGTTCTTGATATTCGGAATGTTTGTTAGCTGGTTTCCAGACAGCTCTAGTACACGAAGGTTCACCGTGTCTTTAAATATGTGAAGATCTAAGACATAAATTTGATTAACGTGCAAATATAACAGTTGTAAGTTCTTCAATCCTTCAAATACTCTCCTATGCAATTGTGTAATAAAGTTGTAACCTAAGTCAAGATATGTCAACTTCCTCATTTTCCAAAATAAATCATGACTTATATTTGATAACTTATTTATGTTTATATATAGTACCTGTAAATCAGTGAGTGCGCGAAACAATTGACTTGGCAGATGCTGCAACATGTTATCATACAAATATAGATGAGTCAGCTTACTGGATTCATTCAACAAATTCACATCTAATGAAGTAAGCTGGTTGTTATTCAGAAACAGCGTAGTCAGCTCACGGGTTTCCTTCAACACATTCGCATCTAATGAAGTAATCTGGTTATAACTCAGATACACGAGAGTCAACTTACTGGATTGTTTCAACAAATTCGCATCTAATGAAGTTATCTGATTTGCATGAAGATTCAGGGTTTGAAGGTTTGCCAAACTGCTGAACAAACCATTTGGCAGAATTGCCAAGTTATTGCCCCAAAGTTCTAAAATACGTAGTCTAGCTAAATCTTCAAACACGTGGTTATCAAAGGTGTGCAACTGATTATTCCCAAGGTTCAGAATTTCGAGGAATTGCAAACGTGTAAACGCTTTGGAATGAACTCTAGATAATTTGTTAAATGCTATATGAAGCGTTTGTAAACGTTTCAGATTGATAAAGGCATTCTCAGTTATTTCTTCTATATTCTGCCATGAAAGATCCAACGTAAGAACATCATTGGGATAGATTATCAGAGATTTGTAGCTTGATTGGAAAGTGTCATCATGACACTTGAAATCAACATATCCTTTCCCAAGTATGGCATTGCAACTTGTTGAAAACTGCTCAAATGAACAAATTTGATCAGGTGAATGGCGACAGGAAATAGAATGGTCAAAATCAGTCGCACGACAATGGTTTATCTCATTTATTTCGGACACGGGTTGTGTTTGTTCATCATGTGAATTTTCTTGACACTTGGACAGAGGCAGGTTTGATGATGTATCGCTGAAGAGAATACTGATATTACCTTGCAGAAATAACTGGAGCTTTGCGTGTGAGAACGTAATAAAGCAAAGTTCGCCTGTTTCAATAACCACATATCTATTTTGACAATGCAGAGGATCACCTTGTTTATCTACGTACAGAAATGTATCAGTAGACATTGGTTTGGGTATTTGTATCATAGTTCCTGACCCGGGAGATGTTGTTAATTGGACACTGCAAGTTTCACCACCTGGATTACCGGTTAGAATGGACGAGTTATACCCATCGTTTTCGTAAATTTTTGTGAGAAGACATGAGTCTGAGCTGTTTTGAGTGGAGTTAACATTCCAAAGAGGGACAACTTCTAACTCTGCGTTGGTTTGCAATACCAGGTTACGTGAGATGAGTGAAAATACCAACACAATAGCAGCAAGCTTATAAATAGGTTCCATATTTTCTATATATCCTGGCTTTTCACTCACACAAGAATATTAATGTATTAAGTATGAAACTATTTTTCTATGTATTATATTACAAACACATATTATAAGCAAATACATATGCACCTGAATCAAAATCTATTTAAATATTTATGTGAATCTAAAACCTGTGTGTCTAGCAATTTTTGATATTCCGAATAATGCGGTTAATTGTTACAAATATTTACAGAGAACATACATGCTTAGGTATTCGAACCCATATCTTGTCCACATCAAAGGTCAGCCCGCATATAATAAATACAAAAGTTTAATCAGCAAGTGAGTCTTACTTAATACTGAACACCATAATCTGTGTGCATAGTGTGAAGTGAGTAAGAGGAGAAAAAATGATGTGTACGTATGCCTGAACAAGAATGTCTGCATTTATGCACAGATGATTTGACTATGATTGGCTTTGTAGCTTCGTGCACATTCACGACGACGTTTTCTTTCACTGCTTTTGCAAATCTCTACTTGTCATTCATTTGAGCCAAAATGGTCTCTTCTCAGGGTTCGACATCATGTGGTTGAATGTGCGTTTTTGTATGAAACACATCCCAAAGTCATTCAATGAATGAACTTACATCTTTATACTGACAGATGAGGATGTAGTAGATCCTATTAAAATGTTGGTTCACGCCAAAAGACGACTTTGATTGCGATCAAGTTCACAAGTCCATGATGACGTCTGTCGGATACAATTGCAGGGAAATATAATTTAATCAAACAAGTGAGCATCATACCGCAGTAGTTCTTCGACTCTGGTGCAAGAGGTTCCGGGTTGATTACAGGTGAGGCAAAATAATTCAACAATAATATTACATTACCGTATTTAAATTTCGAAGCAAATGCAGTTGATGACAATTATCTCGCTGCCAGTTCCGATCAGGGTAACGCCTAGCTGTTCATACACGCTGTCTTGAGCATCATGGGCGAACCGTCTGAGATTGAATGAATAAGAAATTAAACATGTTAAAACATGACTAAAATGGTTAAAATTATACTATAAGTAATAAATATAAAGAGGCCACTTTCCTCCTGTAACGGTATTGTTCCCTCGGTTAAAGGATATGGTCAGCTACGGAAGCCCGTTTGGTTCGCTAATTCTCCTTATTGTTACTTACCGTAAGGGATTAGAGAGGCTGCCCTCCCATGGCAAAAGGGCATAACGGGTTTCGAGCCACATATAAACTCAACCACATGAAGTTTTCACCCTCAACCATACCACCACCCAACAACCTTACACACCAACCGCGTATGCCGAAAACCTCGCAACCCGAGAACCGCTCTAGTTTAAAATGATAATATCTGGGATAGTTGACAACTTTATTGTACATGTTGTATGGGGTGCGTGTTTAATTGTCATTCTCACATTAGGATCTTTGGCACGTTTTTCACCAAAATAGGAACCTAGCTCTAAAAGCTTTATCTGTAGGGTAAAACAATAGCAAAATTATATTAAATATCAAGATAGTTGTCAACTTCATTGTATGCGGATGCGTGTTTAATTGTCATTCTCACATTACGATGTTTTAGCACGTTTTTCACTCAAGAAGGAATCAAGATCTAAAAGCTTTTATCTATAGTGTATCAGTGATAAAATTTATATTTAATTCTGTAGCTATCTGCGTCATAAGATGTTCTCTGAAGTGGACTTAATTTCCGATAATAATTAATATAAGCCGAAACATAAGTTTCTTGTACTTGCTTTTCACTAAAGAATGAGTTTAAAAGTCTACGAAAGTTTCAACTATGATATCGTCGGACGCATCACATACTGGTCTATCTCGCAAAACACGCATTTCGAGGAAATCACAATAAAAAATTGAAAATCTTCGTATTAAATTTACCTTTCTATAATTTAAATAGACTATAGATTTTCATGCACGTAGTTTTAAATTAAAGCATATACTTAACAGATTTATTTAAGTGGAATCTTTAATTATACATGTCATTAATTAGTCATGGACAAAAGTTTGGAATATTTTTATTTTTTTGCATAACCCTGTTTTTAAGTGCAGATTTCTTACCATCAACGACCCGTGATCCATGCAAAATGGATCACGGGTGTCTGTCAAGGTCTTAGGTACCATTCCATATCACACAATACCTAATGTAGGACAATGGCTTCTTATGCCTGACCAATGAACCATCGGGCATCCTTTTCGCAGTTATTTTAGCGATACGATTCATAAGGTTACATTGGCTTTTGCATTACGATGTGAAGAAACCAGTTTTACTTTGTTGCATCTGTCTTTTGTATACGATATTTCTGATCATGAGGTACGAGTTGAGCGCAGATTTATACGCCCGCATCATTGACTTACGTAATCGCGGCTACAAACGGAAGGATATTGGTGCCGCTTTAGGAATTACATAAGGTGCAGTCTCTAAATTTTTGAAGAGACGTCGAGAGGCCGGAACTACTACACCTAGACCAAGGTCAGGTCGGTCCCCAAAGACAAGCGCCAGGGAAGACCGATCTCTCCTGAGACTTTGCCGAAGTCTGCATCTTAGCTACGAACAGAATGGCTGAGGTCCATAAACGCGCCTGTTACCAGGAAACTTGTGAACAATAGACTGGTTAGTGCAGGTTTTCGCGCAAGATGACCAATAAGAAAGCCAATACTTCTGCAAAGACATCAGCATGCGCACTTGCGTTGGTCACAGAGACATAGGGATTTGACAGTAGGCCACTGGCGTAATGTGATCTTCAGTGAAGAAGCCCGGTTCCCCCTCTACATACAAGATGACCGATTCAAGGTCCGAAGACAGGTTGGTCAAGCCCTGCTTGAGGATTGTATCCTTCCTAGAGTCCAGGGGGATGGTGGTGGAATCACAGTATGGGAGCATTTCACGGTGGTCGAAATCACACCTCTACATGCCAGAAGGAAACATGAACCAGGACCAATACCTGTATGTTCTTGATACAGTTATGCTTCCGTTTGCAAGAAGAGACTTCGATAACGATTTCGTGATCCGAGATGACAACACCACGGCTCACAGAGCCCTACGCGTGAGGGAATTCCTTGAAAATGAGAATGTAGAACACCTGGACTGGCCGGCTTTGAGCCCGGATATGAACCCTATAGAGAACTTATGGGCAGAAGTATCCTGCAGGATAGGTAATATGGACAATCAATCAATCACCCTGTAGAAATTTAGACACGCCCTCATTGCTTGCTGACGAGATATTCCACAAGGGACCATGGCAAACATGGTCGAGGGAATGTCACATCGCGTAAATGACCTTGAGCTGGCAAGGGGTGGACACACCAAATATTGAGATGTGTTTTCTCAAGCAAGATACTTATTTGAACATGTCACAGTGAGCGTTTAAGTTTTTGTTTAAACAATAAAGTTTGATAGTGTCTTTAATCTCATTTTGTGATACAAAGAGACCACCAAAAAGTGTTGCGATTGTGTGATCCTTCCATTGTAATGCGTTTCCTCAGGTAGTTCTTTGTTTAATTGACAAACTGTGTGATGTAAACATCCAAGGACATTCATATCTTTCAGTTAAATTCTACTGAGCACTACTCCAGAACAATAAATCTGTTCCTAATATGATTGAAAACTGCATTTGATACAAAAATAAAAATATTCCAAACTTTTGTCCATGACTGTATTTACGTATGCAATATTGCTTAAAATACGCTAAAGTTGTAGTTCTGTATGTGAAATAGTTAATTTCCCGATATCGTATTTAAAGTGCATTTCATACTGGTCTATCTTGGGGCTATCTCGAGTTCGCGAACGGTGACGTGACTTTAGACGTATCACATACTGGTCTATCTCGAAATAGACCAGTTTGTGATGCACTTTAAATACGATATCATGAAGTTAACTTTTTCACATACAGAACTACAACTTAAGTGTAGTTTAAAGCAATATTGCAGATTTAAATATAATTCAAGATTCCACTTAAATAAATCTGTTAAGTATATGCTTTAATTTAAAACCAATTTCATGAAAATCCATAGTCTAATTAAATTATAGAAAGGTAAACTTAATACGAAGATTTTCAATTGCGATTTTCTAGAAATACGTATTTTTTCAAGATAGATCAGTAACTAATTATTTAGGAAAAATTGAGGTCTGTAACTTGTTGAATTGGAAGAGCTCCATAAAAAGAACTATAATACCAATTTTCTCAGAAAAGTAAAAAAATCAAGATAGACCAGTATGTGATGCACCCGACGATATGTAGTGTAATAATAGTCAAATTTATATATATATTTGGTTTTGTAGTTACGTGTGTCGTGGGATATGCACGGAACTGGACTTGATTTCAGATAATATCAAAGCAAAATTTATGGGTTCGTTATGGGTTCCCTGAATTCTGTCAGGTTTTGTATGCAAATGGCTCAATTATTATTATTATTAGTAGTAGTAGTAGTAGTAGTAGTAGTAGTAGTAGTAGTAGTAGTAGTAGTAGTAGTAGTAGTAGTAGTAGTAGTAGTAGTAGTAGTAGTAGTAGTAGTAGTAGCAGTAGTTGTGTTAGTAGTAGTAGTAGTAGTAGTAGTAGTAGTAGTAGTAGTAGTAGTAGTAGTAGTAGTAGTAGTAGTAGTAGTAGTATATAGTAGTAGTAGTAGTATATAGTAGTAGTAGTAGTAGTAGTAGTAGTAGTAGTAGTAGTAGTAGTAGTAGTAGTAGTAGTAGTAGTAGTAGTAGTAGTAGTAGTAGTAGTAGTAGTAGTAGTAGTAGTAGTAGTAGTAGTAGTAGTAGTATTAAAGCACATTTCTATAGCGCTCTACAAATAACACATCGCTTTTGCTCTAAAACAAAAAACATATGAAAAAACAGAATAAAAACAACAACAAAAATTACACATTCGGAAAAAGGTACGTCTTCAGAAGCCGCTTAAAATCAGCCGCAGATTCCGCTTCTCTGACATAAACAGGGAGCTTGTTCCAGTACTGGGGCCCGAAAACGATGAAACAGCAATCCCCTGCTCTTTTATTGGAGCGAACTGTATAGAGTCTTGTTTTGTCAGATGATGAGCGAAGCCTGCGACTGCTTCTAGATGAATCTGGATGATTATAAAGCGTGACAAGATCTTGTAAATATGCCGGAGCAGTACCTGATAAGCAGTTGTATATGTGTAACATGATCTTGAAGTTAATTCTTTCTTTCACCGGGAGCCAATGGAGGGTATTCAACAAATCGGCAGAGCACCTGTCTCGTCCACATGCAAAGATCAGCCTAGCTGCCTTATTTTGGAGACGCTGCAGCCGTTTTAGGTCCTTTTCACGGGCACCATACATGAGGGAGTTGGCATAATCTATGCGAGACAAGACAAGTGCTCTGACGGCATGATGGCACGCATCCTGGCTGAGAAAACGTCGTATGCGCCATAAGTTACGGATGTGAAAGTTGAGAGTTTTTCACAAATTGCTAATATGTGAAGACATATTTAGAGCTCCATCAAAAACAACACCTAGGTTCTTAACATTGGCAGATGGTTTGATTGAGTGGTTGCCCAAGCTCAGCTCAATGACGGGAAGCTTATTGAGAGCTCTATTGGTGGCAATGATGAAAAATTCCGTTTTGTCCTGATTGAGCTGCAGCTTGTTACTAACCATCCAGGAGTTAATATCTGAAATGAAGCAGACATGTTATTGAGCACAAGCTCACGTTCACCACTGGTTCAAAAGGAGCATAAAGCTGTATATCGTCTGCATAACAATGAAAGCATATGCTATAACGACGAATGATTTCACCAACGGGAATGATATACATGATAAAAAACTGAGGGCCAATGATGGAACCCTGGGATAATGAGTAGGTGAGCGTATGTTCATTAGACATGTCGTTGTTAATTACCACTCTGACGTTTCGGTGGTTAAAATATGACCTATGCCAGGAATGGACTGTGCCATCGATAATGAAATCTGATTTGAGTCTATTCAACAGGATATGGTGATCCACCGTATCAAAGGCTGCTGACATGTCAAGCAGCACCAGGAAGACAACTTTACCATGGTCCACGTACTGCAGGATGTCGTTCTTTACCTTTAAAAGGGCAGTTTCAGTACTGTGAGACTTCTTATAGGAGGATTGGTTCACTTCACCCAGGTTGTAGTTGTCGACATGTGTGACTACCCAGGCGGTGAGTGACATGATAGAGCCGGCAACTTGTGAAACCGCCCGGCCGTATGGCATTTTCCATATACTCGGTTAGTTTTGTGGGGTTCATTATCGAACCCCAACGGTTTTAGCTTGTATTTATATTATTTATTAACATAGGCCCATTTGTTTGTGATATTTCAAGCGTTTTAAAATTACAAAATAATCCCATTCAATTACACGGTTGACGATGAAAATTTACTGAATTTAGAGAATGCATTGCGACCACCACCTGTAACTACCTGACATGACGCAGCCTTTTCAATAGCCTTACACATGAATTTCATCCTCCTCAGATTGACTCTTTCGCCACTTTCGTTCCAGTCGTCTTCTGATGCGCCGGGCTAGATGGATGTCCTCGTTGTACCAAGGTAGTCTGTGTCTTATAGTACGCTCCCTGGTGGTAATAGGGCAGACTTCATCAAGCACAGGACTCATAAGCATCAGTAAGGACATTTGGATCCTCACAGTCAAGAGGGAACTCAGACATGCGCTTTTGCAAAAGTTCGGTAAACTGTTCAGGTTTCATTTTACCGAATTGGCGTGAGCGAATAATCGATTTTACAGGTGGATGTTTTGCATGGTTGATGGAACAAGTAATAATGCGATGATCTGAGTAATATGGTGGAAGAACAGCATGTCTCTGGATGGTATTATCATTTTCATTAGTGATTAACAAATCAAGGGTGTGTCCCTTTTTGTGAGTTAATTCAGTGATTAATTGACGAAAACCATTGCTGGACAGAATATCATTGCATTTACGTGTCTCTGGTTTATACGGTTCATCAACGTGAATATTGTAATCACCCACACAAGGACAACTTCAGTAGGTATAATAGACAGTTCCTCAAGGAAAACCTCAAAATCTTCCAGGAATTCAGATCTCTTTAATCCGTTTACTTTTGATGGTGGGGGATGATAAACCACAACAAACTGAACAGAGTTTTTTAAGAGTAGCGATACAATACTCAAAGTTGACTGTAGTGAAACTGGAAGGAGTAATACTAAGTTCAATGTTACCGATCCCTCCTCCGCCATCCCTTTTGGGTCTTGGAAGGCTTAGGAACTTATAGCCTGGAGGGGTACATTGTCCAAGTATCACCGTCTCATCAGGGGAAAGCTTAGTCTCAACAAGGAACATGATGTCAACATCATAGTCTATGATATGATCAACCGGAATTACGTCTTTATTGCCAATGGAATTCGCATTTCAGCAATTAACTGTGAGGGAATTGTAACATTTAAAAGAGGGTGCGGATATGGCAGAGTTATTGTGAGAATTAAATTGCCGATTATTCCAGTTTTCATTATTGATACTAGTAGCAACCGGCTGACACTAAGAAATTTGCATGGCAAAATGACCCGTCTCCTCCGCAGCCAATTTGGTTCCGCTCCATTCAAACTCATTTCTATCCTGGAAAAATTTTGTGCATTTTCAACGTTATCTCTACGTTCATTTTCGTACGTGCAAAATCTTCAAAACTGGCTAAATACGTGACCTCGCTCCGTTACAGGAGAGTTATATTGAATAGATAGATGGGCGTACGATCAAATCTTTGGAAATCACAATCTCTCTAGTGTATAGCTCCATGCATTACCAATTTAATTCGCACGTGTTTTTCCCAGTTAACATGTCCCAAATAAGTCACTAGCAATATAGACTACGCGTTTTAAAAGAGTGTGACTTGATTGACAGCCACATCCTACATTTTTCTTCATTTCACCAGTAAAACCACGTTTTTGTTTGTATCGTATGCTGTTGTTGTACAAGTTTGGGCATCGCATATCAAAACTGCTTGAGCAATACAGCTCAAAACGTGGAAATATATTGTTTTAACGGCATGCCTCTTAAGGGATGGGGTATGAACGTTTGGACAGTATTTATTGTGGGACATTTTTGAAATTCGCAATGTAATACACATTTTATGGCAAATGATTAAAAATTGATATTTTTGATATTTAACAGTACTCGAAGTAAACTTGGGGAAAAAATCCAAATCTTCAATATGAAAGGTCAACATTTTCAATTGATCGTCGGCTTTTCCTCACAGCTACATACACTTAAAGAATATGTCATTAGATTCATAAAATTTACTTCGATCGAGGACTATTATATATCAAAAATGTGAAAAAATATCTAATTTTAATAATTTGTCATAAAATTTGTATTATAATAAATAAAATATAAATAAATTTTGGATTTATAAAGCGCCTTTCTCCAGATCTTAGAGGACTCAAAGCGCTGTAATTTCGCTGCAATGGTGAATCATCACAATCAGATCGCATCAACTAGGTTGCTGCCGAACGGCACACACCTATCCGCATTTAGATTGTAACATCCACCAATTTATCTGTGCAGCTCCCCAAATTCCATTGGGTGAAGGAAGTTTTTGATAACCAAACATCTAATCACCGATTTTTGCGATACAGGAGGAAACCGGAGATCCCGGAGAAAACCTGCGAGAGCGAGCATGCAATCGGGATAAACCAAGTGCACATGAGTCCTTGGGCCGCGCCGGGGCTTGAACCCGGGACCTCAGTGGTGCAAAGCGAGGGAATTACCGCTGCGCTAACTCGCCCTCCCATATATCGTGAATTTCAAAAAATTAAAATTATTTGATATCAGAAAGACATTCTTCGTATTCAGAATGCAATTCGAAATGTCTGATGTGCTCTCATGTCCCACAAAAAATACTTTCGAAACGCTCAAACGCTCATTCCAGATCCCTTAAATGAATGTTCAAAATATATTGGATAAAATATGCTTAGTTGTTATATTGGATTTGACACCACGAAAACGTGTTATTTATTGGTGAGCCTTTCATACCATTGTATCACGAGCATGTAATTGAGCTTGAAAGGCTATTATCTATGTCAGCTCTAGTGACAGTGACACATTATTAATTCCCATGGGCCTTTGGATGCATTGAAATATGTAATAATATATATATTTCTACCATCACATTGATTTTTAAGAGTTTCTTTAATAAAATGCACACTCAAACTGCTGCTAATCCCTGCTCTACTAACGTTAATTATCTTGCAAATCTGGACAAATGCGTAGCAACATTCTGGGAAGGAATATAGTAGACGCTGTCTAATTTTATTTCTATTACCCCCACGACCCATTATTCAAAATCGCGCACTGTGATTTGTTGAAACGCGTCACGTGACAGACCATTAATTAGCGATAAAGTGTCAAGGGCAACTAACTTTATGTTCTTCTATCATCACAGCGCACAGCAGAGCGCACAGCACACCTGCTTATGTAGGGGAGAATGGAATGTCAGGGGTGTGTTATTGTATGTGCATACCTGCTTATAGGGGAGAATGGAATGTTAGGTTGTGTTATTGGAATGTGCATACGCTTTGGCTACGCGTATGCGCTCCACCTTGAGGTAAACAACTTGAAATATTTGGGCAAAAATTTTGATATTTTCTCTTTAAATCACACTATTTTGTGGTAATAAAATAGAAATAAAGGGTGCAGCATTATCCTTTACACGCAAATAATGTGTCCTCGGCAGTAAAAAATTATTTACGTTTTTACTGCCTCGGACACATTATTTTCGTGTAAAGGATCATGCATTACCCTTTATTTCTTAAACCTTGAGTTTAGTTTACTATTTGTGTAGACATTTGGCATCTCGTGACAGTTTTTAAAATATTATTTTAGTGCGATTCAGCAAGAGTTTGAGAGATTGTAATTAAACTTACCACCTGATCGCCTTAATTATGTTGCCGTTTCCAGAGTTTTATATGCATTTGTACATCTACAGTCTTCAGCTCCGCCTTAATTCTTCTTATAATTTTGTCTCATACAACATTCCTATTACAGAGAAATTTCATAGCAGATTTCATAAGATCTGTTCTTCTGATGATAGTTATAGTGTGACTCAATACGACTCTACATTCAATGAGAGGAAGTAAGCAAATACAATCATACTGAAAGGTGTCAAACCTTCACTACATGTATATGAAGCGAGAGACAACATGATGCTAACCACACCAATTCTAAATGTGTGCCCTAAGCAGGTAATAAAGCTATCAGAATATGTTTAGTATAACCATGATAACTAGCCAATGATGAATTGCATAAGGTTTGCATAACCAATATAAAAAGCGTGCACTATCGACAAAGTCAAGTACTTATATAAATATCAAGATACTCTCTGCTTCTGTGACATATAGTTCGTGATCGTCCGAATTAACCACTGGAAACTACCTCACTTTCTCCAAATCCTAAAGACGTGAAACTAGTTATGTTGAATGAGGCATTAATATAAAATTGCTTTTAACAGACATCACGGGTATTATAAAATGAAGCGCAGTGCACCAAATGGGAACAATTTCCAAGCAAAAAGAAACTGATAAGTTGGCGTCTATCACGCAATTTTGTGACTTCTAAATCTGAGTAGATACTAAACTATATTTTTAATCTTTTTTAAGGGTGGGGTAACCCTATTGGTTTTGAATATGGATTGTCTTTAAAACTACATAATAATATCAAATATCGTCCCCTTTATGCTGCTTTGAGAAAAAACGAGAGCATTTTCAGCGTAAATGTGAATAAATAGCAAAATTTGCAATCCAACACCTTGGTATGCGTGAATTGCATTCTGGGCAGGCAAGCAACAACAACATGTGCCGTAATTCCCGTTCGTCATGTGCCGTGCGTGTATGGTTGCACTGACAATCAACCCAGCAAACACAAAAACGTTTTTAAAACGTTTTAAATAAGTTATATTTTGGGTTTTGATTTAGGTAAAAACGTTTTAATAACATTAAAATGTCGGGTTATATAAAGGTCATGAAATCGTTTTAAAACGTTTTGTATGAAAACACACTACAACAATATTTTTTAAATGTTTTCGAAATGTCATTGTAAACTATTTTTGCAAACATTTTTGGCCAAATATTTTGTCAACACTTAAATAACATGATGTTAAAATATTTGCAACCGGCAAACACAGATATATTCTTAAAATGTTTTTTACAAAACGTTTTAATAACATTTAAATGTCGGGTTATATAAAGGTCGTGAAAACATTTTTAAAACGTTATTGTAAATATTTTTGGCAAACATTTTTTGCAAAATATTTTTTCAACCCCAAAATAACATTTTGTTTAAAATGATTTGTACCAAGTTTTCAAAAATGTTTTTGGAATGTTATTAAAACGTTTTATACCCTTTTATATAACCCGACATTTAAATGTTTTCTGTAAAACATTTGTGTTTGCTGTGCATTAAATTACCAACAAATGTTATTTAATGTTATGAAAACGTTTTATACCATTAATGTACCCTTTACATAACCCGACATTTCAACGTTTTCTGACAACCTTTTATAACCTTTTGCGAATGATGTCGAAAACGTTTTGTGTTTGCTGGGAAGCTCCACTAGTACACGTTCCGATACTAAGTTGTGACACTAGTTTTAATAATTATAATAGACCTGCCACTCACCACAACCAGTTTCGTCTTTATATCGTTCATGATAGATTTTTGTGTATAAATTATGGCAATAGCCATTATCGACGAAAGCAAACCAGACCTGACGACAATGCTGCAAATGCACGTATTGAACGGAAATTTATTGTTTTTAACTCTTTTTCGTACCGTTTCAGAAAAAAAGAAACAAAATATATTTCCCCTTGCAATATGTACATTTCAAATGAATGTAAAAAACTTTGGGTTAAAAATGGAGAGGAAAAAGAAACCTACCACTACCGGGTATTGAACCGGGCACCTCATGCATAAAAATATAACGCGCTAACCAATTGCGCCACAAAGCCCGCTTCGTCGATGTTGGATTTTTTAGAGCTATATACTACCGCCGTAAAGCTGGAGTCTCCTCAGCAGTTAGCGTGGTTCGCTCTTTTCACAGAATGTGAATGACGCGAAACCAAAGTAGCTGTTGAGGAGACTGATGATTCATTCATAATTTCCTGCCCAGAAATCCGGTGGTAGCCTCTAAAGGCCGCTGTTTTGCATGATTTCTCCGGAAATACATCGACTTGGGGCGTCAAATTTCAGGATAGTAATGAGAAAAAATAATAGTATCTATTATGTAATACCAAAACCTCATCAACAATGAAAAATATCGGGGGGATGATGCTGTCGATCGGGTTACGGACCTTTAAGGCCGTCGTCATTTTTTTTCTATTGCATACATGGTCAACTTTAAATATTATTTTGTAATAGATTAATGTCAATTGATGTCGATTGACGAAAGTGTAACTGGAAGTGCAGTGCTCCTGCGACCACAAAGACAGTGGTCTTTGGTCTTTGACCCTAGATATAGACACACAAATTTGTGACCAGTCCCTAAGGCATTGTCTGATGTCAATACATGTGTGCAAGTAGTCAATCTGCTATGTTATTTGTTGCAGAAGAGGGCCTCTTTTTTGGGACACACTGTAGCAATGCATTCTAAATATATATACTGTATATCAATTTGTAAGCGCTCTTTTTTTAAAGTCATAGTTCATTGAATTTACAACCCTGTGACAAAACAGGCGAAAATAGTAACTTTTTACACAGTGACGCTAGTATATGGACAATATAAGTGTGCTTTTTCATTTAATGACATAAAATGTTGAAAAATATTGTAAGGAACACTTGAGGTTTTGACTTTTAAAACCTATATTTTGGTCAAAACAATGTGCTTGGAAAGGTAGATTTCAACAGATTTTCCACATTCGCCTTGCTATAACATTAAATTGCGTTATCTGTTGACCTAGTGACTGAAAGTGTTTTTAGGGGGAAGTGTTAGCTTTTGTTTGATATAAAAAAAAACAATTCTGATTGGATGAAGGGAACACTTGAGGTTTCGACAAAAACCAATCAAAGAGGCCCATTTTTCAGCTAGAAGCTCCACAGCTCTTACATTGCTATGCACTCAACCATGTAGTGCAATCCAAGACTGTGTGGAGACAATTCACTGCTTGTTGTTCTCTGCTTGGAAGCTATTGGACGAAAATGTGTGCTCAGGTGTATCGAGGTGGAAACTTTGTGCATGATGGTTTATAAGAGAATCATTTTTGTATAGAAACTTTTCCATATGGTAATTTTGGTTAGTCACAGTGACACTGTTGGGCATACAGGTTACAAGCGAATAGAGTAAGGGGTAATGAATGACCCCCGCACTGAATCTGTCATTTTTTGACCAAAATGTAGGTTTTAAAAGTCAAAACCTCAAGTGCTCCTTTCAATATTTTTCAAATTTTATGTCATTAAATGAAAAAGCACACTTATATTGTCCATATTCTAGCGTCACTAGAATGAGCAATGTCCGATTCTCTTTAAATTGCAAATCTTGTGCAAAAAGTTACTATTTTCGCCTGTTTTTACATACGGTTGTAAATTCAATGAACTATGACTTTGCTAAAGAGCGCTTACAAATTGATATGATCAGTCCAAGAGAACGCCAAATATGGATCAGGAGTATTACATAATAATACCCTGCTATGACAATAGCTGCACTAGGTTAATCGTATAATCTCCTTATGTGGTTAGCATGGCTGGGCCAGGAAATCCACAAGGTCAGCCAATGTATGTACATGTATTCGGTACATGTGCCATATATTTTACAATGGGTGATAAATTTCTGGTTTGTTTTCAAAACGCAACATTCGATATTCTAAAGCTTGGTCCAAATCCAAGAGAAGAACTAACTCTAGTAATTTATGTGGTTTCAAATTATATCAGACGTTGCCTTTTTGATAGAAATGGTGTTTGTTGATGTGCACAGTTTCCCATTAGATCATAACATGCTGTTGTACATCCAAGGTCAAAGGTCTTTTAATCCATATTTGGCGTTGTTCTGGGACTGATGATATTCACAATGATGCATAAAATGGACGATATTCATCCAATATAGTACTTGATACACAGATTTATTTAACCATTGAGTTTACAATGACTAGCTAATTACAAATATTACATTTCATTTAGATTCCAGTATAGAGTATAGGTAATGTTAAACTGTACTATTAAATAATATAAACCATTAATCCAGAAATAAGTTACACTCACTACATTTAGTTTTAAATCACATTTATTTACATTTAGTTATAATGTTTTGGGTTCTCCACAGCAATATATTTTCTTCTCGACGTTTAATGCTGCTAAAAAAGCGGCGGTAATTTTTATTCCGAGCTGTATGCTCTTCGCCACAGAAGTTGGAGAAATATGATTGGAAATTTAACACCCGTATAGCACAGCTCTATTACAATATGACAAAATATTAATAAATAAAGGGTTTCGGTAATTAAATAGATGTCAAATGCTTCATCATAAATCAATTAATACCAGCTTAGTCAAGCAAGTGAGAAAAATGTTTAGTTTAGTGGCGACATATTCAAGTTACAGGAGCTCAAAATACCAGAAGGGCGAACAATCGCCTACAGCAGAGAGGGGGTATTTTAAAAAAGTTTATAAAAATCAATCAGAAAAAAACACTGCATTCGTCAGGTTATTTCCAATCTAAATATGTATACTTATATACATGTTAGATCAACAATTTAGAAGTTAAAACATTTCCATAATTCCATGATTCAGACCAAACTTAACTCATTACCTATTTTTACATAAGATATCAGAGTTTTGGTCTAAAAGAATCAAACACACCAATTTCATTGGGAGTAGACACATTAATGTACTTAGGCGAGGCGTCCAAACAAATCCCTTATGCGTTAGGGATATCTCTTGACAAATCCCTAAAGAGAAGTCCAAGGTTGCCATTTGGTTAGAATAATGAGATATAATAGATAGGCACTTGGGATGGCCAGACGACCCAATTAGAGGTATTGTTACCAAGTGGCTGCAAACCCAGATCTCGTCGAGTAGTACTATAATTGATCATACACTTGGTCAAGTCCTCAAATTTGTTAAGGATATGTATCAATTCATAGTTCCAAAACTTCTTTTCACGTCGGGATTCCTTTACGCATCAGTCAGTCAAGAGCTTATTAGTGTATTCAGTTACGTGCAGCGTTTGAAATAAGGCGCGTCCTTGCGTCAAATACCCGTGAAAGTAGGCGCGCACCCGCAAATTTCCTACAGTACGGGTCCGCGTGACCCGTAAAAATTGAAACAAGCAAAGAGCAGAAAATTCTTGTTTTGTTGCGAATGAAGAGATGTTTGATATTTATTCCCAACACGTATAAATATACGTGTTGGGAATAAACATCAAAGGTATATTTTAAAACTGGTCAACAACACTCACTTTTTGAACCGAATATTCTCCGTCCTCAGCGGTGTAATGCTGTTGGTAAACTGACTTTGTTTCCAAGTTAGAAACTCTTAAACTTGATGAAGCGGAAGTCTTAACATCTTACGATGTGACCGCTCTGTTCACCAGTGTTCCGGTCGATGGTGCTTTGGAAATAGTAAAAGAATTGCTTGATAAAGACAAGAGCTGGACCAAAAGAACATATCTCAATGAAA
Organism: Amphiura filiformis; assembly: GCF_039555335.1. NCBI lineage: Eukaryota > Metazoa > Echinodermata > Ophiuroidea > Amphilepidida > Amphiuridae > Amphiura > Amphiura filiformis. The sequence continues at coordinate 1,105,103 of NW_027305497.1, forward strand.
AAGAAATAATCAAGCTCCTTGAATTCTGCTTAACCACCACTTATTTCAAGCTTAGAGGACAATTATACCAACAAGCAATGGGTACACAAGTCGGGAGTTGTGTACCGTTGTGTAACAACAGCAATGGGCCTCCCGGTCAACCCGATTATCGCCAACTTATACATGGAATGGTTTGAAAACAAAGCGCTAACATCCACCGCAGACCCCCCAAGAATTTGGCTTTGTTATGTGGACGATACCTTCGTGGTAATCAATAAGGAGAAAGTCCAACAGTTCACTGACCACATTAACAGTCAAAATGAACATATCAAATTTACCAATGATCAAGAGAAGGACGGTCAATTACCATTCCTAGATACTTTGGTAAAAAGACAAACAGACGGTACGGTAAAGGTCAGTATTTACCGGAAATCTACACATACTGACCAGTATTTGGCTTTTGATTCCAATCATCCACTTGAACACAAACTCAGTGTAATCAGAACCCGTTTCCATCGGGCAGATACTTTAGTTACTGATACGGAAGATCGAGGAAAAGAAATAAATCACGTCAAAGAGGCCCTTAGACGCTGCGGCTACGAGGAGTGGAGTTTTAAACGTGCTCAAACCAACAAAAAAACCGGTTGAAAAACAGTGCGATTCGGAATCCTCCTCCAAAAATAAGGCATTTGTTGTAGTTCCGTACGTCCAGGGCCTATCAGAAAAGGTCAAAAGAATTCTCGGCAGTTACGGTGTATCGGTGGTGTTCAAACCGCACCAAACGCTTCGCCAATTACTTATTGCCCCGAAAGACAAACCTCGCGAGGAAGACAAGTCAGGAGTTGTGTACCGTGTACCCTGTGAAGGCTGCGAGAAAGTGTACGTGGGTGAAACCAAGCGAACTCTCGGTGAGCGCCTGAAAGAACACACTGCCAAGACAACCTCAAGTCAATCGGCATTAGCAGAGCACAGCAAGGACACCGGACATAAACCGGACATTGTAAATGTTAAAGTCCTCTGCAGAGAAGACAAGATTTTGCCAAGGAAAGTGAGGGAAGTCATTAAAATCAAACAAGAGACCAGCCCCACCCTCCCAACCAGGGACGGGGCCGAGAACTTTCTAGAATATATGATTCTCTTCTAGAAACACCATCACAAAGGACAAAAACGACATTGTCAACAACGTCTAGAAACACTGGAGAATCATCAGTCAGTCTACCAACAGCATTACACCGCTGAGGACGGATAATGGTTTCTCTGAAATATTCGGTGAGTGTTGTTGACCAGTTTTAAAATATACCTTTGATCTTGTTTTGTTGTTTCACTTGAAAATCTGGTTCACATAATATGTCCAGCTCCCTGAATACACTTTCATTTTAGTCTTTCATCAAGTTTTCAACCCAGGTTTTCAATTTTCTTGATAATTAGTAAGGACCCTTGAAATTTCAAAGGTAAGAGTCCGGGGTCGGACCCTTGGAAATTGGTGAGGAGCCTTGAAATTTCAAAGGCAAGGGTCCACCGGTCCCTTGGATTTTTTTCTTATTTCAAGGCCTGGTTACATGCGTGTCTCCAACTCGACATTGATGTCATTTATACTATTTATTGGCTGATTGCAAGAGACGGTCTGTAATTGACTACTTTGAGTATTGTGTATCTGCCTTTGCGCTGTTTCCTGATGATTTCTAGCCGGCTCGAGCGAGAGGTCTACCTGTTTACGTCGATTACGAATAATATCTACGATTGTGTAAAGATATGGATTTATTGCTGAATTTATGGGTATAATAACGGTCACGGTCCAAGCGAATATAGAAGGAGGTAAGGTTAGTACACCTACTTGTACCAAAATCCCGAGTACAATAACTGGCGCCCAACAAAAGAAATCTGTTAGAACTATAGCTGCAACTTTGAAATTCATTCTGTTATTCTCTTCTTTGACACCTTGGTTCCGTCCAACACGTTTCGATGACTTGTCAACCGATCTAACAATTTCCACATAGCACAACAGTATGACAAAGTAACAAATACCATTAAGACACAGAAACACTGCTGTTGAAAAATATAAACCGGGAACGTGACCGAGAGATTTAGACTTGACCACATACTTAATATAAAAGAAAGACCTGTTATCCGGAGAAACCATTTCCTCTGAAATGTTTTTATGGAACAATTCATTTCGAGCCAGAGGAAAGCCGATGCACACGTGAGAGATATCATAAAATTCATAGCTTGCTTTCGCTAAAACAGACGGTACAGTTGCTAATAACAGAGAGACCAGCCATAGTAATGTAACTATAACCACTGATGCATTTTTTGAAAACTTGCGACGAGAAAATGGGAATCGAATGTTAACGAATCTGTCAATGCTTATCATTGTTACAAAAAACACAGAAGCTTCACTCGATAGTATGGCCATTGCACCAGCAATTCTGCAGGTCATACCAGATCTCCATGTCTCAGCTTGCATCGGAAAATATTCACCGAAGTAAATATCAGCAGATGCAATGATTAGCATATAAACACCCATTAGAAAATCGGACATTGCAAGATTGTTCATCAGAAAAGTTTGAACTTTGTTCTTTTCATGTTTTGATTTCGAACGGATCAAAACAAACAGGTTTCCACCCATAGCATTCAAACCTATAATCCACATCATGACCAACAACACCTTATCTGACATTAACCTATCACATGTCAAATACGGAGATCTCTCATCGAGAGCACTACAATTAGGCCTAATATCACTCGGTACATAACATTCACAGATTTCTGTTTGGCTTACCACTATTTCAACTTGCTTTGGCAAGCTAGTAAATGTATACTTATCTATCATTGTTAATTTATTTTGTCTTAAGCCGATAAAGGCAAGCTGGTTCAGTTGCTTGATATTCGGAATATTTGTTAACTGGTTTCCAGACAGCTCTAGAAAACGAAGGTTTACCGTGTCTTTAAATATGTGAAGATCTAATACAGAAATTTGATTGAAGTCCAAATACAAGAGTTGCAAGTTTTTCAATCCTTCAAATATTCTCCGATTCAACTGTGTCAAATAGTTGTAACCTAAGTCAAGGTAAATCGAATTCCCCATTTGCCAAAACAAATCATGACTTATATTTGATAATTTATTCATTCTCACCTCTAGTACCTGTAAATCAGTGAGTGCCCGAAACAATTGACTTGGCAGATGCTGCAACATGTTATTATTCAAAAATAGATAGATCAGTTTACTGGTTTCATTCAACAAATTCGCATCTATTGAAGTAAGCTGGTTGTTATCCAGATACAGGAGAGTCAGCGCACTGGCTTCCTTCAAAAAATTCGCATTTAATGACGTAAGCAGGTTGTTACCCAGAAACAGGTGAGTCAGCTTACTGGTTTCCTTCAAAAATTCGCATCTAATGAAGTAAGCTGGTTGCTACCCAGCAACAGGAGTGTCAGCTCACTGGCTTCCTTAAAAAAATTCGCATTTAATGACGTAAGCTGGTTGTAACCCAGCAACAGGAGTGTCAGCTCACTGGCTTCCTTCAAAAAATTCGCATCTAATGACGTAAGCTGGTTGTTACCCAGGAACAGGAGAGTCAGCTTACTGGTTTCCTTGAATAAATTCTCATCTAATGAAGAAAGTTGGTTGTTATTCAGATCCAGATACTGAAGTTTTCCCAAACTGCTGAACAAGCCATTTGGCAAAATTGCTAAATAGTTGGAATGTAGATATAAATATTTGAGGTTTTGCAAACCTGTAAATGTTTGAGAATATATTACAGATAATAAATTATAACCAATATTAAGCGTAATTAGACGTTTCATGTTTATAAATGCATCGCCGGTAATCTCTGCTATATTCTGCCCGGAAAAATCCAATTTAATGATATCGCCATGATCGTAGGGATATATTATAAGGGACGAGTTTCTTGAATGGAAAGTCCCATTATGACACTTGAAATTTACATATCCTTTACCAAGTGTGGCATTGCAATTTGTTGGAAACACCTGAAATTTGCAAATAGGTTCAGAGGCTAGGAAACATGAGACCCCACAAATTATATCAGGTGATAGGTAGCATGAAATAGTGTGATTGAATTCTGTCGTAGAACAATGGTTTATGTCACTTACTTCGGAAATAGGAAGTGTTTGTTCATTATCAAAATCCTCTGTGCACAGAGGCAAAGACTGTTTTTTTGATACATCACTGATGACGATACTGGCATTACCTTGCAGAAATAGCTGGAGATTTGTGTGCTCAAATGAAACAAAGCAAGGCTCGTCTGCTGCAACAACTACATATTTATTTTGACAATTCAGAAGATCGCCTTGTTTTTCTACGTACAAGAATGTACCAATAGACATTGTTTTGAGGATTTGTATCGTGGTTTGTGATCCGAGAGATGTTGTTAATTGGACACTGCAAATATCACCATCTGAGTTACCAGTTAGAGTTGACGAATTATACATATCGTAACCATCCAATGTGACAAAACATGAGTCTGAGAAGTAGTGACATTCCAAAGAGGAACAACTTCTACCTCTGCGCTGGCATACATTTGCATGTTACGAGGGAGAAATGATAATACCAACCCAAGGGCGACAAATCTAAATAATCTATGATTGAGTGCCATACTTTGTTGGTCTTTTAATTTGAAGAATATTGAGCAAAACTGATTATATAGTTATAACAATTCTAAACCCATGTTAGAGCCAATTAAATTTACCCGTGACCCAGTTAATCAGTCAATAATCATGATGATACAAAATGGATTTGAAACTTTAACAAAGAAGTAAAATGAGGTTTACTACAGACTGTCAGCAACAGATAAACGTGCTTAATATAAAAATTCGAGCACAAAGAAATGTTGTTCATCTCGTAATAATCAATTTCAATGCGAGTCTTGCAATGTTGAACAGCCGTGTCCGGTCATCTGCAATTCGTATCTGCGATAATGGCGATTCTTGCTAATTCGTAGTAGCCCCGGGGTATTAACCACAGATATATGGGGCGGCCAAGATTGACTGAATTTTGACGGCGTCATTGGTTTAACACTAAAACACGAAAATGTCTCAAATAATTCCAAAAGTGTATGTATGTTATCAAGCAATATTTAATCAGTCTAAATCCGTGCACCTCATTGTAAGTACTGATTTTTTTATTTTTTGTGTGAATAACACACGATATGTTATGATCTATACTTGGAATTTCGCATGAGTTATACAATGAGATCGTGGTGTAATGGTCGGTACGATTGCCTGGCGCAGGTAATTTTTTTCTTCACATTCACTTTGAATCCAAAATTATTTATTTTCATGTGAAAATGTATACATTGCACTGGCTAATATATTTTGCGCTTTTTTTTTCTGTAACGGGGCCAATAGAGCTAAAAACACACCTCGGCTCGGGGAAAAATAATTGCGTCCAACGTCCAGGCCTTCAAATTGTATGTTTTGCTTACTATATTGGCTGTTGCCTCATTAAATGACGTCGGCCATCATCGCCTGGATATAATATACCAAGACCAATCACAGGACGAGCTTGCTGGAGGAATGGCGGCTATATGCAAATTTATGTTTATGTCCGTGACGTCATTTTTTGTCAACATTATTTGTGCCGAAAAATGACGAACATTTGCGATTTTCTTTCCATTACTGTTATATTGTATGTAAGAAACCATATAGCTGTGGTGTTAGTCCAATATGTTAAAAAACGTATTCAAACCGATGGCCAAGTACGCTGTATTTTCAATCGCTATTTCGCCTTTTTATTTTCACAGACAACTTGAACTTTTGAGGCCATTTAGTAGACTATTTTACCAATCGTTTTGTATTCGTAACAACTATTCGCCCTTTGAAAAGTGAACTTCGACGTACGTGGTGCGAAACTTTCTTGCCATCATTTTATGACGCTTCCCTTTTCTTCTAATCGTGTGGTTCGGCGGTGCCTGAAAACCGGATAGATCAGGACACACGGTACTTGCTTAACTGCCTTTGCAGTAACACGCCTGTTTACGACATTACTATTTTTCTGCAACAGTATTGACTTCTCGTCCAATCAAAATATTGAGTCCATGATGAATACTAGGAGGCTATACACACAAGCCACGAAAGAAACCTGCAGGAAGAATGTAAAAACGTTTAACATGTTCAATAAAATTAATGACGAGCGTTCCTATCCCCTGATATGATATGAGGTTGAATGATTCAACCAAGTTAAATAAGTAATTAAATGACTAAAATGGTCATACAGTTCCCTCCCTTGTAAAGTCCTGTAGACCGAATTCCAACAAATTTATTAGTAATTTTACATTTTATCTAAAACATGTCAATCACATCGAAGATTAATTCAAATGATAAGATATAGTTAATGGAACAAAAACTTGTTTTTAATGCGAAGTATATAACTTTAATGGTTTTAATACACACACCCATCACTGCCATCAGGGATAGTTTAATTTAACAGTAGACTTCGGTTGTATATATAAATGCGCTTTTATAATTGCGCACGTGACCAGATGGCCAGCGCCATATTGCATTACATCACTGTCAATCACTGAAATGGCGACCATTGAAGGAGTGGCAAAAGTTGTGACCTTGTTTCGTGGCTAGCACTGGCAAGGAACATTGGCTGGAGGTTCGATGCTATAAATTTGCAAGGATAAATCATGGATATCAAAGGATCATGATTATTGCACAGCACCCCCCATGTACAAACATAACTAATGTTTGTTTATTTCTTTATTTATTTATTTTTATATATTTATTTATTTATTTATTTATTTATTTATTTATTTATTTATTTATTTATTTATTTATTTATTTATTTATTTATTTATTTATTTATTTATTTATTTATTTATCGATTCTTTGCTCTATAGCACTTTTTTTACTCACCCTGTATTAATTTTACTACTCATAAGTGCAATTTTAATGTCATGAGCTAAAATGACTGAAAAGGCTCATGAATATATATCAATACATAAATGTCCAGGATACTTTTATCATATTACTGCTTTTATTTTGCAAAATTTTTGTCTTGAAACATAGTCAACGTCTTTTCAATGTATTCTAATGTATTATATTAATAAGCTAATTTGCATAAATGCCCGACGAAATAATGATTCGACTCGACTCGGACCCGACTCAACATCTTAAGACTCGGTCCGAGTCGAAACTCGAGCGCTAGATGACTCGACTCAAGGCTCGAGTTTGGTGACGATTACAAGTCTCTAGTAATCAATACCACACGGGCGAAACCAGTATATGTTTGGTGGGTGCCAATTTTAGAGCAAAAGGACAGAATGTTGCAAATCTTTTAAAAGGAATTACTTTATTATGTTGTTTTGACATACTGTCGTTGAACTCATTTTGCCCAAAAATCGTCATATGACAGTATGTCAAACAGCGACGGTTTAATACATGCAATGAACGTATTGGAATTTAGAGAGTATCATCCCCATACCACCACAACCACCATCATCACCACCACCCCCGGGGGGGGGGCACTCAACTTTGGAAGTGACGGTATGTGCCTGTCAATAGGCCCCCTCTTTTGAAGTCTACTATACCCGATGACCCCTTTTTTTTAAAGCCATACCCGATGACCCCCCTTTTTTTTAGTTGCGGCTACACAATGGCCCCCTTTTTTTGGTTGCGGCTACCCAATGACCCCTTTTTTCTAGAATAGAATCATCAAAATGCAACAAAAAAATGCCGAAACTGTCAAATTTTGCTCCATTTTTTCAAAATTATGCCGAAATTTTCAAAATTTTGCTCCATTTTTTCAAAATTTTCTACCAGACGACCCTTTTTTAAATCTTATACTCGATGACCCCTTTTTCAAAATATTGTACCCAATGATCCCCTTTTTATTTTGTTTGTACCCAATGACCCCTTTTTAAAATAACGCTTTGTACCCGATATAGTTGGGTGATCTAGAGCAATTCCGTGACCGTGGAGAGCGATGGTTCGTTTTTCAGTGGATTTGTCTTCTATGAAGGTTAATTAAAAAATTTAGCGGGGGGTGCCCCTCGAAAAAGTGTGGGCGGAATCCGTGGGAGCCCAAAATCCAAAATGGCCGCCATCGGCCATTTTAAAAATTATTTTTCAATGGTTTGGCCTACAATGCTGTTCCACCCATAGTAGGTAGGAGAACATGAAAACTAATATGAGATACTGTATTAGGATCACATATTAAGTATCATGTGAGAGTATACTCTTGTACTCCAGAAGACAGGATCACATATTAAATGTGCGACACTATGGAATATAAAAAGCAGGATGTGGGTATGTTAAAATTGAAATGAGGTATGGGGCTGGCTGGGGTGGCTACGGGCGTTATCTCAAGGACAATATTGTTCAAGGTTGCGCCGCAGGCTTACACAGAAACAATAGCAATCAAGCTTAAACTTTAAATTAGCACCCGATAGAGGGCAGGGCCTGAAGAATGAGGGAAATTATGGGAGTAAATATTTAACGGAATAAACTGCATAATCATATTATTTAGATTTATTCCGTTAAAAACTTATTTTAACTTATCAAATTACTAGTTTTTATATTCTATGGTGTCAAATATTTAATATGTGATCCTGTCTTCTGGAGTACAAGAGTATACTCTCACATGATACTTAATATGTGATCCTAATACAGTATCTCATATTAGTTTTCATGTTCTCCTACCCACTATGGGTGGCTGTTCAGTATATGTTTTCTGAGGTTTTTTGGGTCGAGGAATTCATATCTGATGTCTATTACACAGAAACAATAGCAATCAAGCTTAAACTTTAAATTAGCACCCGATAGAGGGCAGGGCCTGAAGAATGAGGGAAATTATGGGGTAAATATTTAACGGAATAAACTGCATAATCATATTATTTAGATTTATTCCGTTAAAAACTTATTTTAACTTATCAAATTACTAGTTTTTATATTCTATGGTGTCAAATATTTAATATGTGATCCTGTCTTCTGGAGTACAAGAGTATACTCTCACATGATACTTAATATGTGATCCTAATACAGTATCTCATATTAGTTTTCATGTTCTCCTACCCACTATGGGTGGCTGTTCAGTATATGTTTTCTGAGGTTTTTTGGGTCGAGGAATTCATATCTGATGTCTATTTTATGATATTACCACTTTTTGAACTTCAAATCCAAGATGGCCGCCGATTTTCAGCTCAGAAAGGTCAAATTTTCACATTTGTCGTAGAGCCTTCATAATAGGCTCTAAGCTCTCAACATGCCGAGTTGGGTGATGGACACTAAAACTACAAGTAATAATGATTTGACCTATTTTGACCTTCAAATCCAAGATGGCCGCCGATTTTCAGCTGAGAAAGGTAAAAATTTCAAATTCGTCGTTTAGCCTTCATAATATACTCTAATTAGAGCTCTGAGTAGTCGTAGAGTCTTCATAATACCTATAATGAATATCGTACCCCATTCTGGCATACACATACACCCCCGCACACCTACATATACATTATATTCACATTATTTGAATGAGTTTAGTCGTTATTGGTTTCATAGACCAGGTTAAAACTGAGCTAAGTACCACTTTGAGAACCAGAAATTCTCATATGGTTTATCTGGACCAGTTTTGCTTGGGGAACAAGAATTTGTTGGGTAAAAAGCCCGTAACCTGAGAACTTTTCCGTGAGGGCGCTTTTTTTTCAAAATGGCCGCCAAAATCCAATATATATGGTTAAATTAGTCACTTTAGGGCATATTTAACCAGATTTTGGATTTTTATTGATAGCAATATTGTACTACTAAGTCAGGTTATTTATATGAAGGTGACAGGAGGTCACAGCTTAGGGCGCTTTTTCCAAAATGGCCGCCAAAATCAATGAAAAACATATATATGGTTAAATTAGCCACTTTAGGGGCATATTTAACCAGATTTTGGATTTTTACTGATAGCAATAATGTACTACTAAATTAGGATATTAATATAAAGGTAACAGGAGGTCACAGCTGAAGGCGCTTTTTTCAAAATGGCCGCCAAAATCAATGAACAACATATATATGGTTAAATTAGTCACTTTAGGGGCATATTTAACCAGATTTTGGATTTTTATTGATAGCAATAATGTACTACTAAATCAGGTTATTAATATGAAGGTAACATGAGGTCACAGCTGAGGGCGCTTTTTTTTAAATGGCCGCCAAAATCAATGAAAAGCATATTAGTCAGAGCCCCAACCTTAAAAAAGGGCTCTAAAACTGGAGTTAGGTTACCTTGAAAGAACTTTTTTTACAACCAATGTATATTGATAGTCTGGAACCTCAGGATTATGAATTCAGAGGTCGTATTTTTCTCCAGGATTGCAAAAAAATAGATATTGCGCAATAATGATGACGTCATCAAATTTTTGTGAAAAAAAAGCAAAATAAATGAAAAAAAAAATTCTTGCCTGTATGGATACATTAAATACTTCTTCTTCCATTTCTGTTAAGTTAGAAGCTTTATTATATTTAGATATTGTGTTAGGAAGCTTTTAATTTCATTTTCACATTAACGTGTGTACTAAATATAATTTTTAATTGTGATTTTCTCAATATGCCGTTTTTTCACTTTTTTGTGGCTATAAATATTGGCTATTTTCTCTGATAAACATATATTTTAACCAATTTTTAAATCTTTTAAAGTTTTTTCATATACACTTGAATGTTCTTAGTAAGAAAAAATATGGTTGATTCCAAAATATATATTTGTATAACGTCTATCGGACAAAATATGATGACGTCATCAAGTTTGACTCCGCATGTGAAAAATATCAAAATCATATTTGTTACTGAAAACGATAGCTGACATCAATATATGTAATTTAAACTCAAATAGGAACCTCACCCGGCCTTGATTTCCGATTTCTGAGCAAAACATAATATATACATGCATTGCTGTCTGTATAAAATGAAACTTCAAACGCATTTTTCTTGCATTATGAAGTTTAACAGCTCAATGTTCAACACGATTGAGCTTGGTGATATTTTGCATATTACATTAATGAATCCCCCGTGTTATCACAAATACCCATATCTCTGCTCCCATCCAAATAGTGTGTGAGCTCGGGGGTTGGACGGTACCACTGGGAGGGGGGGGGGGGCAAAGTTGCACTTTTACCATAGGTAGTTGATATCATGGGTTATACAAAAATGCCTGATAGCAATTGAACCGGAGTAGCTTTTGGCGGGACAAGGTCATCGAACTTTACACAGGGGCAAATTTCAAACTTGCTCTAATTGTGTTACAAACCATACATTGAGTCACAAGGATTTAGAAACTGTATAGTTTGACCTATATCGGACATATCGTTCTTGAGTTATAACCGAAAAGGTCAAAGGTCACGTTTTTGGCTTCATGGGGGTCAAAAACATCAACGTGCTCCGATTTTGCCAAAAGAGGTGTCAAAATGTTCGTTTTGATAAATCAATTCAAATAAGGATAGAATTGCACCATCTTGCATGTCAATAGGCCTCAATTATTATGGAACTTTCCGGTGGTGTCTTTAAATGGTAAATCTGGTTGCTTTACACACTTTGCCATAGAAAATTTAGATTTCCACGCAAATGATGGAACTACATTGAACGCAACAACGCACAAAATAATACCAGTACAAAGAGGCCGCAGAGTAAACGTTGAAACCAACGAGTAGCGTACCTCTTGTAAAAGCCAGGGAAACATCTCTTCTCCTTAGAAGGGTTATCTTACTATCTTACAAGAAGACAATAATTCCAAAAACCAAACGAGTCATCGTGACTTACTTCGGCATTAGACCCGGATGTGTCCGACTTCTCTCATTGTAAATGATGAGATCAACGTTGATTTCGTCTGCCCTAGGTCATACATCTATCACGGTCACCATCAATCCCTGACGTTGTTCAAAGTTCAATAGACTACTGTTTCAACATAGCTGCCAAATTAGGTCAGGAATTCACCACAGTAATTTGTGATCAATCTACGACATAGCCATTGTGCTGCAGAAGAAGCTGGAGAAGTACAAGAAACTGATTCTTCGTGTGGGAGGTTTCCATATGCATAAAATTTCATGGGAGCTATTGGTCACCTAATGAAGTCAACAGGGATTGAAGACATATTGGTAGAATCGAAAACAGCAAATAAAAAAGTGGCAGGGAAAGATTACTACCTAATGCTGCGAGCACACTCTTTAATGGCAGATACTGGGAATCATATGAGTACTGTCTTCAGGGTGAGGAAAGGATGCTGAGTGCCTGGAATCATTTGAGTACTGTCTTCAGGGTGAAGGAAAGGATGCTGAGTGCCTGGAATCATTTGAGTACTGTCTTCAGGGTGAAGGAAAGGATGCTGAGTGCCTGGAATCATTTGAGTACTGTCTTCAGGGTGAAGGAAAGGATGCTGAGTGCCTGGAATCATTTGAGTACTGTCTTCAGGGTGAAGGAAAGGATGTTGAGTGCCTGGAATCATTTGAGTACTGTCTTCAGGGTGAAGGAAAGGATGCTGAGTGCCTGGAATCATTTGAGTACTGTCTTCAGGGTGAAGGAAAGGATGCTGAGTGCCTGGAATCATTTGAGTACTGTCTTCAGGGTGAAGGAAAGGATGCTGAGTGCCTGGAAGGTCCCTCCGTATACAAGAACTTATGGCAGCATTGAAAGCTGATGACACACACAAGGCCAGTGAGGTATTCATGCAGGTAGATGAATCACTGAAGGCTGTAACTGCTTTAAAGGAAGAATTCCAGAAAACCCAGTGCACATCGCCTATGTGTCATAATTGGCTGATGTACATAGATATGGTAGGGATCCTCAACCGGTACTGTATGCTGAGCGGTCATGCTGTACAAAAAGCTAGGAATATGCTTCCATACCTGCAGGACAGGTGTATGACATTACAAATATGTGGCATGCCTTCCACACTATTTAGAAGCCATGGAGTCGCTGTCAGTTATAGCTCCAGAATATATACTCCAGCTTGATACTGCCTTCAAACGTGGCAAATTCACAGTAATTCACCAATAAAAATTTCAATGGGATGTGGAGTGACATGGCATTAGAACAGACATACACTTGTAATGCAAGGACTCACTTATTCCATGGCATAAGCCAGCAGCAAGCTGGAGAGAGATGGTACACTTGGACAAGGTAAACAACTAACACCACGAAGATACTCCACAGGTGACTATATATATATAAGCATATCAATGCAACAGTTGAAATCCCAAATGCCATAATAACCAAGATGGTAAACCCATTGGTTTACACTGGTCAAGATATGCTTAACATATCTACTAGACACAAGACAACATCCCTAGACCTTATTGATATTACTGCACTTAAGAAGGCACTGGAGACTTCTAGTATGACAGCCGACATTGTTAAAGTCACTGCATTAATCTGAGGCTAAGCTAAAAAAGAGAGAAAGAAAACTGCTGCTAAACAAGCCAAGAATGTTTTAGCAGTACAATGGTACTTTAGCACCAGTTGTAGAAATTTGTAGTTTGTTGATGGATTGGACAAGAAAGACAAGAAGTCAGTATTCCAGCATGAATAGACAAGCTATCCAGGTTCTCCTTTTCAGCCGAATGGCTGCATTTGAGCAAGGATTTGTCATGGGAAATGGAAATGCAGACTTCATAAATGACATGAATACATCCCTAGGCGATGATTGGCCAGCTCATGTGTCACCTGCAAGCATGAGTACTGATGGTAGTTGTAGCGTGATAGTTGCAGCGATGGCCTTTATCAAATGGTTTCAGCAATTCAGAAGCGAAACTTTCTTTGATTTGCAAGCTTATTATCTGAAGAAATTGCTGAGTCTAAGACCTGCAGGTTGTGATGTCATACTTTGTCGGGGATAGGTATGATGTTGGAGATCTGGTATCATTGAATGGGGGAAACGGAAAACAGCGAACAAAGGGGAACACTTCAAAGGAGTATGACCACAGGATATCCTGCTTATTCCCGACTAGTGTTTATTCATGATGAATCCAAAGAATAAATCCAACCTTCTTCACTATCTTGCAAAGGCAAGGGAACGTTCACATGCCAATCTACCACAAGGTATGCATCTCATATTTGGAGATTGCTTACGTGACCCTGGCTGTACATTAGAACTTACAGCGGCGGGTGTTGCGATCATTCCTGCTGTCATGTGGTCTCCATGAAGAAGCAGATACCAGGATGTTTGCCCATATTCAGCAAATGTACATCACCACAAGAAAGTTGTAATAATACAACTGACACAGATTTAATCATCATGGGAATGTATTACGCTGTACTCATTCCTGGACTGAAGGAATCATGGCTTCAAAAGCTAAACATTGCATACCACTGTGGAAACATTGAGCATTGCTGAACTGGAATTAACAGCAGTGATTCTTTCCATATACATACTCAGCGGTTTGACACAGTCAGCTATCCTTATCATAAAAGGATGGCTCTAGCGACACTTCTAGATAGTGATAGATGCAATGCCTTCACAGCATAAGGTAACTATGGTGAAGATGGTGATATAGGCCTAGAGCTGGAAGAAAAAGTGATAAGGGCAGCAATTCTTCTTCGCGCTCTATGGGCGATATGGCGTTTCTTGTAGTTTGGATGATTTGCGAGCCCCTCTGTTTGCAAAAGAAAAAAGTGGACTTGAGACAGGTTCCCCCTTGCCCCCTACAGAAGATGCATTGCCCAACACATCTTACGTCGTAGCGCCAACCAAATCATCATTAAGCAAGGTCATCTCTCTGAAACAGATTATCCAGATCCAACGCTGTATGGACGGAAGATTGCCAATGGCAAACCTGTCCCAATCATAATGCTGACAAACCCAAAACCCCAAATCGCAATAAAACATAAGCCATGCGGGTGTCTAAATACATGAGAAATTGTAAATGTGCAAAGAACGGTGTAAAATGTATGCATGTACAGTCAGGTAGTCCTGATAAATGAGTACGTATTGCAGCTGATTGCATTCTGCAGGATAAGGATGATGAGTAGTGTCAGATATGAAACTACAGACAGAATAAGTGGTGAAACAACTGCAACAGAAACTGCAGTTGAGAAATCTGAGTTACAGAAGTTAAGTCCAACAGAGTCTTTCTTATCACGTATGAAATTAAACCTATTTATGATATATACAGTACCTCAAATTATACATGAAAGTTTCAAATGTATAAACAAACAAAAAGTAGACAAGTCTTGTGAAGCTCAAAAGTCATAATGCATGAATTTTCATACAGACAGCAATGCATACCAATAGTTTCGATCGTTCATAAACTGTAAAGAAATTGAGTGTGCGGTTTTTACACGTGTTGAAATTAAAGGTAACGATGATTGTCATCATATAAAGCAATAAAAACTATTTCGATATTTTTTACATGTGGAGTCAGATTTGATGGCGTCATCATATTTTGTCCGATAGATGTTATACAAATTTGTATTTTGGAATCAAACATTTTTTTACTAAGAGCATCCAAATGCATATGAAAATAGTCTAAATATATATTTGTAAATATTTAAAGGTTAATATATACAAAATTATGTTTATCAGAGAAAATAGCCAATATCTATAGCCATGTAAAAGTGAAAAAACGGTTTATTGAGAAAATCGCAATCAAAAATTATATTTAGTACACACGTCAATTTGAAAAATAAAATTAAAAGTTCCCTAACACAATATCTGAATATAATACTGCTTCTAACTTAAAAGAAATGGAAGAAGGGGTATTTAATGTATCCATACAGGCAAGATTTTTTTGTTGTAAATTTTGTATTTTTTTATCCAAAATTTGATGACGTCATCATATTTTGTCCGATAGACGTTATACAAATATATATTTTGGAATCAAACATATTTTTTCTTGCTAAGAACATCCTAGTGTATAATGAAAATAGTTTGAAAGATTTAAAATTGGTTAAAATATATGTTTATCAGAGAAAATAGCCAATATTTATAGCCACGAAAAAGTGAAAAACGGCATATTGAGAAAATCGCAATCAAAAATTATATTTAGTACGCACGTCAATGTGAAAAATAAAATTAAAAGCTTCATAACACAATATCTAAATATAATACAGCTTCTACCTTAACAGAAATATAAGGAGGATTATTTAATATATCCATACAGGCAAGAATATTTTTTTTATAAATTTTGCACTTTTTTCACCAAAATTTGATGACGTCATCATTATTGCGCAATATCTATCTTTTTTTAATTTTGGAGAAAAATACGACCTCTGAATTCATAATCCTGAGGTTCCAGACTATCAATATACATTGGTTTAAAAAAAAGTTCTTTCAAGGTAACCCAACTCATTTTTTGTAGGCTTGGGGCTCTGACTATATTGTTAAATTAGTAACTTAAGTGGTATACTTCATCAGATTTTGGATGTTGTTATTGATAGCGGTAAAGCATTACTAGGTCAGATTATTAATACGGAGGTAATAGGATGTCAGAGGCAAGGGTGCTTTTTTCAAAATGGCCGACAAAATTGAAGGAAAGTATGATATCAACGAAAAAGCGCCAGGAAATGTTACTTCAGGGTGGTAAAGGTAGATTCTGATTTAAAATGGCGGCAATGATGACTACCAGAATTGCCTTTATGTATTAAAGAAGACCCCAAAAGCAACTTGTAAACTAGAATGCCGCAAAAGTGTTGCTTACAGTGTTATAAATTGTCCGTTTTTGCATGGTTTCACTGATGCATTTCTCTTTGTTTTAATCCTCAGGATCACTCAAATCGCTATTTTCTGACAAATCTTCATAGTCATTCTCTACCAATAGTTCTTGGACGTCCTCAGGCATTATTTCCGTTTCAACCCACTTTTGTTCCGTCCATTGTCAACAATGTTTCCACCATCGTATAGAGTGTCATGTGCTGCTCTCCACTCTCTTGCAATGAAATGTGCGTGAAGGTTATGAAGCGCCAGCGCCTGCTTACATGGTGGTAGTAAGGATATATCTGCAATCTTTTTATCTTTTGAAAACGTTCGATCAAAGATATCGTATCTTGCTTCGTTGACATCTTTGCCCTTCACTTCGAATAGAAGTGAAACGTACTCCTTCTAGCTCTTTGCATAAACTTTCTGACGGAAAATCTAAAACTCAACGAAGCATGATACGATATCTTTGATCAAAAGTTTTCAAAAGATAAAAAAATATAGCAGATATATCCTTACTACCACCATGTAAGCAGGCGCTGGCGCTTCGCGCAAATTTCATTGCAAGAGAGTGGAGAGCAGCAGATGTCACTGTATACGATGGTGGAAACATTGTTGACAATGGGTGGAACGAAAACATGGAACTTAAGTGGGTTGAAACGGTAATAATGCCTGAGGACGTCCAAGAACTATTGGTAGAGAATGAATATGAAGGTTTTTCAGATAATAGCGATTTGAGTGATATTGAGGATTAAAACAAAGAAAAATGCATCAGTGAAATCATACAAAAACGGACAATTTATAACACTGTAAGCAACATTTTTGCGGCATTCTAGTGTACAAGTTGCCTTTTTGGGGTCTTCTTTGATACATAAAGGCAATTCTGGTAGTCATCATTGCAGCCATTTTAAATCAGAATCTACATTTACCACCCTGAAGTACTTCATTATAAGTTCAAAAGTCATTACTTTTTTTCAACTTAAGTAACATTCATGATGCTTTTTGTTGATATCATACTTTCCAGTTCAATTTTGTTGGCCATTTTGAAAAAAAAACACCCTCGCCTGTGACATCCTATTACCTCCGTATTAATAATCTGACCTACTAATGCTTTACCGCTATCAATAACAACATCCAAAATCTGATGAAGTATACGACAGCCCTCAGCTGTGACCTCCTGTTACCTTCATATTAATAACCTGACTTAGTAGTACATTATTGCTATCAATAAAAATCCAAAATCTGGTTAAATATGCCCCTAAAGTGACTAATTTAACCATATATATGTTGTTCATTGATTTTGGCGGCCATTTTGAAAAAAGCACCCTCAGCTGTGACCTCCTGTTACCTTCATATTAATAACCTGACTTAGTAGTACATTATTGGTATCAATACAAATCCAAAATCTGGTTAAATATGCCCCTAAAGTGACTAATTTAACCATATATATGTTGTTCATTGATTTTGGCGGCCATTTTGAAAAAAGCCCCTTCAGCTGTGACCTCCTGTTACCTTTATATTAATATCATGATTTAGTAGTACATTATTGCTATCAATAAAAATCCAAAATCTGGTAAATTATGCCCCTAAAGTGGCTAATTTAACCATATATATGTTTTTCATTGATTTTGGCGGCCATTTTGAAAAAGGTGCCCTAAGCTGTGACCTCCTGTCACCTTCATATTAATAACCTGACTTAGTAGTACAATATTGCTATCAATAAAAATCCATAATCTGGTTGAATATGCCCTAAAGTGACTAATTTAACCATATATATTGGATTTTGGCGGCCATTTTGAAAAAAGCGCCCTCACGGAAAAGTTCTCAGGTTACGGGCTTTTTACCCAACAAATTCTTGTTCCCCATGCAAAACTGGTCCAGATAAACCATATGAGAATTTCTGGTTCTCCAAGTGGTACTTAGCTCAGTTTTAACCTGGTCTATCAGGACTACGTGTGTTTTGCTCTGCACCCTATCAACAAAGAATGAATGCAGCATCAAAGATATTTAAAAAGAAATATTATTCTATGAGACTAGTGCATAGATCACCTATAACACTGCTTGCTTGTTTAATACCTACAGCAAAATCATCCCCTATCAATATCTACTGAAATGTAGCAATCCGTGTAGGGCCTAAGTCCTACTATTGTCCAAGGTAAATATGGTAAATGGGAGAGTTTACAAACAAAAAACGAAAAACTGGTCAGGACCCCGGTCAGGACTTGACAAATATGGTGATTTTTACAACACCACTCATGGAAATATTGGTCTAGAAGTCATTACATGCATCACATGTTACATTATATCTCAAGCTCATCTTCAGACAGGATTGAAAAGGCTCAGTATTCAAGTAAACCACCAAGTTCTAAAAGTGATGATGAGACAGAGGGACCATTGTCACCCAAGCGCCCGTGTTCATCTGGCGTGAACCTCTTCACGAAAAAACCTAAATGTGTATGGTGCATGCGTGGTGTGGATCTGAAGCACCCGGATAGACCACGGAGTTAGCTGTTCATAATCAACACACACTCAGCATGGCGCTCCTTTAAGCGCCACACAGTCCTCGTAAAACATGGGGAGCTGAGGATCGTCTCACACAGATTGTTGAGTCCACGTCAGCACTGTCAGATCCTTTCGCAAATTGATATTGAGTGTATCACTATGCCTGTTGGTTGAACCATGTCAACCACACACAAATCGATGTGTTTTCAGAACGTGTGTCTCGCAGAGGTAAAGAATTTGGTCTTTCGACACATGGATTCGATCATCTTCACTAAGCACAAGATCCGTTCACTGCAGCCCCTCTGTATAGCAGACTACAAACGCATGACTATGCTATGCATAGTGACTATGACTATGCAGTGGGTGCTGTAAAATCGTCCAATCTCAAGGGCCTGCTCAATTCGCATTAATGAGTATCAAGAGACAATTGGCTTCAAAGAGAGAAATGAGAAGATAACAAGGGTGAGTGGGTCTATGATATTGGGGGAAGAGGTGATGACACTGAGGCTGCCATTTCATCACTTGGTATCAGTAATGAACAGATCCTCCAGAAGAACCTGGCACAGCGGCTGTCTAAGAAGATCAAAGACACATCTACTGCCCCTGCCCACCTCATATCGATCATCTTGAAGAACACAAAGAGTTCTGTGAGTTGATTAGTTAACAGTTAAAGCTGCCGACTTGGCTAAAACAGCCTCAGAGAAAACTGTTGATCTCAACCATTCCATACTCAGTCTGGCATCCATGATCACAGCACTGGACAGATCACCACCACTGTTATCAACCTGGGCATCAATGTTCCTTGTATAACGAGGAGTCAAGATCTGGTGGAACTCTACACCGTGAAGAGTCGTGTCTGCATCAGCTATGCTGATTTTAAGATCACTGGACTCTAATGGTCGTTGAAGCATAGGCAACCTGCCAGCAGGAGATTGCAGACAGCAAGCCAGCCATTGTTATCGTTAACACTGACGACTTCAAGATCGATACTATAACAGGCAATGCAACAGGAGTAACAGAGGGAATAAGAGGGTCTCGTGAACGGATCTCGTGCTCGGTGAAGGATCGAATCCATCCACGTGTCTAAAGGGCAAATTTTTTGGCTCTGCGAGACACACATTCTGATGATGCATTATTTCATCTAACATGATATCATTTGCGAAAGGACTTGACAGTGCTGACGTGGACTCAACAAGCTGTGTGAGACGACCCCTCAGCTCCCATGTTTTACGAGGACTGTGTGGCGCTTAAAGGAGCGTCATGCTGAGCCTGAGTGTGTGTTGATTATGGACAGCTAACCCTGTGGTCTATTCGGGTGCTTCAGATCCACACCCCACATGCACCATACACATTTAGTTTTTTTCGTGAAGAGGTCCACGCACAGATAAACGCGGGCGCTTGGGTGCCAATGGTCCCTCTGTCTCATCATCACTTTCAGAACTTGGTGGTTTACTTGAATACTGAGCCTTTTCAATCCTGTCTGAAGATGCAATTAAGATATAATGTAACATGTGATGTATGTAATGACTTCTAGACCCATATTTCCATGAAGAAGTGTTGTCAAAATCACCATATTTGTCAAGTCCTGACCAGTTTTTAGTTTTTGTTTGTAAACTCTCCCATTTACCATATTTACCTTGGACAATAGTATGATAGGACTTAGGTCCTACACGGATTGCTACATTTCAGTAGACATTGATAGGGGATGATTTTGCTGTAGGTAACAACAAGTAGTGTTATAGGTGATCTATGCACTAGTCTCATAGAATAGTGTTTCTTTCTAAATATAAAATTATATAAATGTCTTTGATGCTGCATTCATTCTTTGTTGATAGGGTGCAGAGCAAAACACACATAGACCTGAAACCAATAACGACTAAACTCATTCAAATAATATGAATATAATGTATATGTAGGTGTGCGGGGGTGTATGTGTATGCCAGAATGGGGTACGGTATTCATTAGAGGCTATTATGAAGACTCTAATACTCAGAGCTCTAATTAGAGTATATGATCAGTGAAGGCTATACAACGAATTTGAAATTTTTACCTTTCTCATCAGTTGAAAATCGGCGGCCATCTTGGATTTGAAGGTCAAAAATAGGTCAAATCATTATTACTTGTAGTTTTTAGTGTCCATCACCCAACTCGGTATGTTGAGAGCTTGAATTAGAGCCTATTATGAAGGCTCTACGACAAATGTGAAAAATGGACCTTTCTGAGCTGAAAATCGGCGGCCATCTTGGATTTGAAGGTCAAAAATAGGTCAAATCATTATTACTGGTAGTTTTAGAGTCAATCACTCAACTCGGCATGAGGAGAACTTTAATTAGAGCCTATTATGAACGCTCTACGACAAATGTGAAAATTTGACCTTTCTGAGCTGAAAATCGGCGGCCATCTTGGATTTGAAGGTCAAAAGTTGGTAATATCATAAAATAGACATCAGATATGAATTCTTCGACCCAAAAAACCTCAGAAAACATATACTGAACAGCATTGTAGGCCAAACCATTGAAAAATAATTTTTAAAATGGCCG
Organism: Amphiura filiformis; assembly: GCF_039555335.1. NCBI lineage: Eukaryota > Metazoa > Echinodermata > Ophiuroidea > Amphilepidida > Amphiuridae > Amphiura > Amphiura filiformis. The sequence continues at coordinate 1,126,742 of NW_027305497.1, forward strand.
ATGGCGGCCATTTTGGATTTTGGGCTCCCACGGATTCCGCCCACACTTTCGCGAGGGGCACCCCCGCTAAATTTTTTAATTAACCTTCATAGAAGACAAATCCACTGAAAAACGAACCTTCGCTCTCCACGGTCACGGAATTGCTCTAGATCACCCAACTAATAGGCCCCTACTTCGCGACTCCGGTAGGCACATACCCGTCACTTCCAAAGTTGAGTGCCCCCCCCCCCCCGGCCACCACCATGCACGGCTCACACATATAGCTCCCACACCATAAAAAAAGACAGTCGCGTGGCAAATGTTTGTGTGTGTGTGTGTGTGTTTGTTTTGGTTTTTGGTCTGGTTTTGCCAAATGTCTTCGAGACAAGCCTTTGTTTTTTACTTTTTCTACTTCTTCCTGTTTTCTTCTTCTAATTTCTTCTTCCCGTATTAGTATATGCGACGTGTCATGTCAAAAGGAGACACTTTTGGGCAGGATCGTAAATGGAGAAATAGCCAAAAATCTGCCCGCGGGGTGAAGTGGCACAATTTTGGTTTGTTGCAAATTTGTGATGTTATTAATGTTTAACATAATTGTCTGAGAGTTTCAGACCGGAATATGAAACGCATCTTGTATTTTTTGTGACATTTTTCAAGGTTATTCCTACTCTCAACATTGTCAATAATATTTTTAAAGGCCGATAGCTCATTTTTCAATTTTATACTTACGTACTCTATATCCTCGCTTAGAAATGTCCGATTTCATTGGGGAAAACGGCA